>NC_056747.1:545693934-545731434 GCF_019279795.1 Protopterus annectens | reverse complement strand
CCATTAGACATGTGGGAGAAACAGGTAAATGTAGGTTTTGTAAAACTGAATTGGAAACAGTCGCACAAGTAGTCGCTCATTGTGACATAGTAATGGTTGAAGGACTCTGTATACTGAAAGGCATAATAATGTGGTGAGACTGTTGCACTGGGGATTGTGTGGACATTATGGTACTGAAGAGGCTGAAAAACACTGGAAACATGAGCCACAGAGCATCATAGAAAATGATGATGTTTATATAACATGGGATCACCCATTACCAGCAGTTCAAAAGATAGATGTTAGAAAACCAGATGTAGCGGTCCAAGAAAAGAAGGCAAAAGTAGCACTGATCATTGAAATCTTGTCACACCTAGTGACTACAGTGTCCTGCATACAGAGAGAGAACGTCATAAAATATGAGGATCTGCAGGCAGAAACGAGAACAATGTGCAAGAAAGATACTCTGGCAATTCCAATAGTAGTAGGAGCAATGGGTCTTATAAAAAAATAATCTACGATCTTATTTAGATATGTTACCAATCCATGTAACCCAGTACAAATTGCAGGAGGAGTCATTACTGGGCACATTGCGGGTGCTGCAAAGAGCACTTCTGGCTGACATCAAAGATTGAAACAATACTAATTTCATGAACTTTAATCATACTTTGACTTAGGAATGGGGTCCATTCCGATCATAGTATTAGAAACCCAAAAGATTTGGTGAAATTAATAATTAATTTAATAAAAATAAAACAGTTCACTGGAAAAGTATCCCTATAAGATAAAGCAAAATAATTTTCAGAAATATAGCCCGTTAAAAACTGCTGCTCATTATGCTGCCTAATATAATTTAAAGAATGCCTAATTAGTGACTGCACTGTAAGGCATGTGACTGAATCCGGACATGGTCTTTCTATTAATGCACTTAGTGGCACATACACTGGAACCAAGACATACCCCCTCACACACGCATAAATATTTGTGTGTGCACATGCACAAGCACCTTGCCTACCCTGCAGCATAATTAAAACAGAATAGAAAAAATGTTCCCTGATAAAGCAGTATTATAAAATAATGGAGAGTAGTTTTCAGAAATAGTTTCCTTTTTAAGTAACTGACCTTTTATTTTGCCCATTGAAAATTCTGCTTTTGAATTTGCAATGTAATTGACTGCTGAAGATGAGCTATTTTCTGTTGAATTGTATGACTCTTAGTCACTCAAGTGCTCCCTAAACCTCCTCAACCCTTCTTGCAAGCAAACACTTATGTTTGGTTGGTCTTGTCCAGTCAGCAAAAAATAATGTGTCATCTGTCTTGAAAAATAGCTTTCTCTTCAGGCAGCTGCAGTTGACAGTAGAAATATAGCAATCCAAGATTGTTCATGTCATGTTTAACATTACAGGCCCATTGGCTCCTAAAATGAGGCCTTCCTTTAACATAATAGTGAATTAGCATAACCCAAAACCCCAGTAAGTCCCTGCCACAAAATCATTCTTTCAGTATGTGGTTGTCCCATCAAGTTACTTTTTGCAACTCACATTTGGAGGAAGCCAGTTATATCAACTGGAACCATTAATAGTTTTCATAACATCATAGTCTATTAGGTAAGGGGGTATGGACATTGGAGTTCCCTGCATGAGGGTGTGTGAAAGGTTCTATTCCTCATTTATTAATTGTTTTTGTGTGTTTGTTTGCTACTGTCTTGTCTGATCTTGGTTCACTGAAAAGTGACTTATCAAATGAACCAAACACAACATTTTCAGATAGATAATGTTATTATATTTCATTCTTTTTGTTGGCCAGAGTAGAGCACTAATCCCACAGGACCGGTTTCAGATCCAACTTGGGGTTACAAATAATTTAACATAAAGCAGAGTACACAGCAGTATATGTTATACAGTACTGACAAAACTGATAAAGTAGCTTAATCGAAGGTTGTCTGTGGTGAGAACAGAGTTTGTGTATATTGATTAGGATGATGCCATGATACTATATACGGCATGTACAATTACTTTGCAAAAAGTGGAAGGAACTTTATAGTTTAAAGTATACTATGTATTAGAAACTGTATTTTTCTTAAATACTGCTAATGTTGTTGTTCTTTTGGCTTTTCCCGGTTAGGGGTCGTCACAGTGGAACGCCGGTCCGCTAATGATTGGCAGTTGATTTTTACAGTGCCGAGGTGCCAGCCCGACACCCAACCTTCAACGAAGGCATGCCCATTCACACATGTCTTTTGAATGCCACTCGACCATGGGGAGGATATGCAGACTCCACACAGAAGGCACTCCAGCCGAGAATCGAATGGGAGAACCTCTTGCTGTGAGGCGACAACTCTACCGCTGCACCACCATGGCCATTTCTTAAATACTGCTAATAAATATGGGAAAAAAAACAAAGCCATTGTCCTTGATGAGTTTATCTGTATATGGTAGCCTCCTACTATAAAGAATAATAACAAGACCAGTACTATAACAGAAAAATTATAACTTTAAACAGCAAACTGTAGAAGAAAGTGAAATCAGGCAGAATCCTAGATGAAAACTGAGGATTCATGGAAAAGTCAATAGCTGTACAATATATACGATCACACACACACACACACACACACTTATCTCAACCACCTTGGGTCTAGGTGTGGTGTAAAATTTCACATTTTTCCCTGTCATGAAAACCGGGCATTGATTTATACTTTGAATCTACTCATTATCCCCCTTGGCAATGGGCATGGCAGGATTTTATACTCTGAAACCATGCATTGCCACTTTTAATAAGCAAAGGATGTCAGCCCTGTGCAATCAAATTCAGACCTTTCACCTACAGAAGCATATTACTATCTAGCCTTTCACTGTAGTAGTAGTACAGTGTCCCTCTACTAAGGAAAAGTAAGTCTTCTTGTAGCCATATATTTTCTTCCTGGATGTCACTCTAACATTCAGGCCACTGACTGAATGCAGGTTGCTCATGGCACGGTTGGTTGATCTGCCTCGATACTGATGGACTTGCTTAATAGCGGAGTATAACTACAAGTACGATTAATGTTTCAGACATGAACCAAAAATGGAACTGCCCCTAACAATTGTGTGTGTTTTTTAAAGTGATGGTGTTGCTATCTGTTTAACAAAGTCATGAACTCTGTATGCAAGCTCAGGCTGAGAAACCCACCAGGTGTCCCAGTCACTAGTGTTACCAGCATCTAAGTATTTCTCATTAACACTGCATCGTGGCCTCACAGTACCTGCTGACAAAAAAATCAACCTAAGAAGAGCACTATCTTACGCAAACAGATTTGTTTCAAGTACACAGTTTGCAATGTCTAAAAAGTATGTTTTGATTCTGAAGTCAGAGATTGAAGGAATCTTCAGGAGCTCTAACAAACAGGCCCTTAAAAATGTATATCGGACGTCTCCACAGATACATTTATCTATATATCTCTGTTTCCTCTAACTGAGGAATTAAAAGCTGTAAGACTGCATGACAGTCCGCATCTTGAAGTTGTCCATCATAGCACAAGAGAAAAGGGGTCTATATCATTTGAGCAATGCTTAATTGAGCAAATCGTTATTTGTCAAACTGATTTAAACGAAAGCTCAATTAAGAGAATGCTTACTTAAGCAAAAAGGTTCCCTGGGTTAAAAACAGTTGGCCAGCCCAGCGAACTGCACAAAAACATCAAAAAAGTAATTCTAGTGGGGGGCTGTGCCCCCCCCCCAACTAACTATACCAACTCTGAGATTGCAGTATAGTGTGGAAAAGGGCAAATCCCTGATGATGCCCCCCCCCCCCAGTTTGCAGAGTTTTAATTTTTGTTTTGTTTGTTACAGTCGTTGGGTGGGCAACATTTTTTTTTTCCCCAGGACACTTTTCCCTTAAGAATGCGTTCACTTAATTGAGCTTTCACTTAATTCAGTTCAACAAATAGCGATTCGCTCAATTAAGCATTTGTTCAAATAATATAGACCCGGCAAACGAACCAGAGATTCCTACTATGGCCACGCTAGAAGCCTATGCCCTATTTCAAATAGTAAAATGACAGCTTAGCCATAAACACATCTCCCACTGTGAGTAGACGAAAATGAATGCACTAAGGATCAGATTCCCCAAACAGTATTCACAAAAAACATCTTGATGGAAAACTTTTCCAGTGTTTTTGCATGGGGAAAAGGCCCTGCAGCCCTTGACCTCACACCTCCCACATTTATGTATACCAACTCCAAGGTGACACTTACTTGAAAAAGGAGGACATTCTCCCAAAAAAATAATCACTTCTGGCAAAACAAACCAAGAGGAATTTCCTATGGAGGAACTCCGATCATCAGCAAGTTGAAGCTCCGGCAGTCGAAGCTCATGAGTTCAAGCCCCCCCCCCCCCCCCCAGTGTGATAACCATAAACAAAGTAGATCCTGTTTTTGACTGGGCCTCTCTGGTGTTAGGCTAATACAGTGCTGTATTGGTACACCCCAAATCACGAATGTATATTGTGACTTCAGTACTAAAGAATGCTCTTTGGGTAAATGGAATAAAGGTATGAGAAGTGACCTTTGCATTATTAGGGCCCCAGCATAAGCTGGTCATTTGTAGCCCTTTGAATCTTAATTTTGATTGTTTATGCAAAATTTTGGAATTCTTAAAATTGCATGGATCCAGACAAGTAGCCCCCTACCCTGAGGCCAGTAAGTGAAAGTTAAGAATAACAGTAAGCTGCTTTCACGTAAACCTAACTTTTACATTTCTGTAATTGCCTTAATATTGCTACAACTCAAGTGCTCTAGGTTGCACTGCATCTGAATTGTTTGTGTGTTTTAGCTGCTTTTCTGTATATATAGACTTCTCTGTATATGTAGACTAGCTACTTTTTCTGCTGTATTACTGCCTCTTAAATCGTTTTTCAGTTGTGCACTTGCCTTGCTTTATGTAAAAAGTTTTAAATTGCTAATTTTGTAGAGTTTTAATTGCATTTACTGTTTAGGACTACGCACTCAAGTGTGTTAGCCTTTTCTGTGTTTATTTACTGTATTATTGCATTGTTTAGCCTGTTTCAACAAAAAAATACTATCTTGTTTGCTCGTTTCCCACCTTTCCTAGCCAGTCCATATCCCAGGCTTTGCTTGTCTCAGGACTTTATTTTCTGTGTTCAGAGCTATCCAGACCTTGCTGTGGTAGAGGGAAGTCCTACTGCTTACCAGTGGGACTGGTGAACATTGTACTGCCTATCTAACGCTAGAGGAGTGGTTTCCAGCTCTGAAATTATAATTTTATTAGCCTTTTGTGGCTGATTTCTATCTCTTTTAACTTTCTGGCTTAAAAATGCGTGTGTTTGCACAATTTTCGCATTGTGCAGCACTGCAAGGCTACATTTAAACTATTCCAGGTGCCAGAAGGTCTGCTCTTCAAATTTTCCCTTAGAACTAGCTGGTTTCTCAGTAGTAGCACTAAAATCTGAACCCCTGTGACTAGCACTTGCTCTAGAACCTGCTGAAAAGCACTAGGAAACCTGAAACTGATACAAGCACTCAACTCTCCTTGTCAATAAGGAGAAATTAATCATAGGCACTAAACAGCCTATAATTGCAAAGTACCTTGCAAAGTTAAGGGAAAACAGCTCTTAAACTTTACAAAAAAAGCACCTAAACAGGCATGTCCAAGGGTCACCTTCCGGTGATTTCCCCTGTCCACCTGGAGAATCTGGGCATATTGGGACAATGCGGCTACTGCCACATGTACACAGACAATCCTCTCCTCCTACCACCCAACACTACAACCTGCAAGAGGTGCACTTACATAGCCAAACTGGAAGCAAAGCTCTCTCCGGCCAAGATTGTGCTAGACAGCTAAGAGGAGAAGGTTAACGCCTGCACTACACCTCAGGCAACTCATAGCCCTTCAAAACCCATACCATCAACACCCACACATAGCAACACTAAACCCACATATGCAAAGGCCCTTAACATTAACCTGCCCAAGCAACAAGAACCTCTGGAGCTGAAATGCAAACAAACACCAGTCACAACCAAAGAGACACATAGTTCACAACACCAGTGTGCCACCCAACAACAACCCCTAAGGCAAGACAATGTACCCAACACTTTAGTCATAGGTGACTCTATAGTCAGACACACTGATGTCCCACTCACCAGGCTGAACAAGGAGAAAATTACAGTCAGCTGCCTGTCGGGTGCCAGGATCCGCCACATAACACATGCACTCAAGTCACTCCACAAGTACAAATACAACTCTCTCATTGTCCATGCTGGAGTGAATGACTTGAGACGTACCTCCCTGGACTACATGAAGAGAGACATGGAAGAGCTCTTGGATCATGTGGCCCAGGCAGGTATGACCCTAGCCTTGAGCAGCATCCTGCCTTCACCCAGAATGATACCACAGCATAAGGACAAAATGATTGACTTCAACAATTGGCTAAGCTTCTGGTGTCATTCAAAGGGGATCCAGTATTTGTCTGCCAGGGAAGACATGATCGACAAACCACGATGCTTTACCAGAGATGGTCTGCACCTGTCACCCCTGGGATTCAGGTTACTGGCTAAAGTTCTTGCCACCCCTATAGTGCCTTTTTTAGGCAAGGTTGAAAGGATAAAACCACCACCATAACAGATACAAGCATGCAAAATGTGAAGGTAATGCTACTCAATGCTAGATGTCTAAACCTCAAAATGCACTCTCTCGAGGCACTCCTAAAAATGGAGAACATCGATATCTGTGCACTAACTGAGACCTGGTTCAAGGCTCCAGAGAGCACCCCTGAAATACCAGGCTACAACTCTTACCATACTTTTCGGCCACAAAACCACACTAAAGGTGGAGGAGTGTCCATATTCACCAAGGATATTCACACCTCCAGGCTAGTTGCCCAACACAATGCATCTGCAATTCTCCAGGTGCAACTAACACTAGGTAAGACTGCAATCCAAATTGTAGCTTGCTACAGGTCCCCCACCATGCCCCAAGATTCTATCTACACCTTTCTAAACATACTGGAAAATATTATGATACAACCAAACCCCCTAATACTGGGTGATTTCAACTACCCTGCCATTAAATGGGAAAACTACTCGGGTACCAACTCCTTTTCCCAACGGTTCTTGGAATTCATAAATTCCAATGCCATGGATCAGCTAATCCACTGTCCCACCAGGGGCTCCAATATCCTAGACCTGGTCATTACCAACATGGGAGATAGATGCTCCACACCAGTGGTCACCCCCTCATTGGTCAGGTCTGACCATAAGCAAATCACCCTTGACATCCACATCCCACCCCCACCCCCCAGTAAGGAAACCTCCTTATAAAACTTCTCCAAAGCCAACTTCATGCTACTGAAGTCAGAAGTGACAAACTTCACGACACCCATGCAGATGGGATCTGAAATTTCGACTGCAGAATCCTACAGTAAAGCACTGTACAAGCACATCCACTCATGCATGAATCGTGCCATACCAAATAGAACCAAGATGCTCTTCTCCGAAAAAAGGAAGCCAATCTGGTGGTCCCCCTGCTATAAACAAACTATACAACTGAAGGAAGAAACTGTTGCAGAAAAGAGGAAAATCCCCGGATGCAAAAAATTCCCTTACCAGCCTCAGTAAGAAGCTGAGATCCCTCATAAAATCCTCAAAAGCTAGTTACGAAAATAAAATTGCCAAAGATACCAAAGACGACCACAAGGCATTCTATAGTTATGTCCAGAATCTAAATGGCAATGCTCAGTTCTACAACAGAATGGCATTAAATATACTGATCCCAAGGATATTGCCAATATCTTGGCAGATCAATTTAGTGCCAACTTCATCCCCCTCTCACCCCCTAAAGGGCCCATCTCAATACCAAAAGATTGCCAAATTCCGATAATCATGGCCACACAGGTAGAAACTGCACTCTCCAAAGCTAAGAATACAGCATCCATGGGACCAGATGACATCCCAGGCTGTGTACTACATGAACTACAAAATTAATTGGCACCTCACCTAAGTGTCATGTTTAATCATAGCCTCACCTCAGGCTTCATGCCCACTGAGTGGCGCACAGCTACAGTTATTCCACTCCACAAGGGGGGATCCGCCTTGGATCCCGGGAACTACCGTCCCATCAGTCTGACAAGCCTGATCTGCAAGGGCATGGAATGCATTATCATGGAACTTATAAACAAAGACCTTGGCAACCTTCAAACACTGGACCCCACCCAGTCTGGGTTTGTGAAGGGCCGATCTTGTCACCTGAATCTGATTGACTTCTTTGAATCAGTCTCCAGAGCTGAGGACGAGGGTAAGGCAGTCCACACAGCCTATCTGGAACTCGCCAAGGCCTTCAACACCATCCCCCACTCTGGAATCATAGATAAACTTATTAAGCTGGGCATAAATCCCTACGTCACTTGATGGGTTACCAACTGGCTTACTGACAGAACTCAGACTGTAAAAGTAGCCAACTCCAAATCCAGCTCCAGACAAGTGACAAGTGGAGTACCTCAGGGTTCAGTCCCGGTACCACTCTTGTTTGGCATCTACTTCTCTGAGGTACAGGCCAACACTAAGGGACTCTGGCTAACAAAGTTCACAGGTGACTGCAAACTGGGAGCCATTATTGAATCCCCAAATGATGTGGATATTCTACAAAAGGGCCTTACAGAAACAGATGCCTGGTGCCAGAGCCATGGGCTCAAGCTTAATGCCAAGAAATGTATAGTTATCCCCTTTGGAAAAAAACATGTACCCATGAATTACCACATAGGTGGCAGGACACTAAACATTGAAAGTGTGATGAGAGACTTAGGGACACAGGTAGACAGTGGTCTCACTTTCAATAACCACATTGCCACAACAGTCAGGAAATCCTTCTATGTGGCACACCTCATCACTAAGTGCTTTTCATCCAGAAAAAAGGAGGTCATTGTCCCACTGTACTCATCCCTCATTAGGCCCATTATAGAGTATAATGCCCAGTTTGGTATGTACCTCACAAGACATCTGCAACAGCTGGAAAGGCCACAGAGATACCTCACTAAAAGAATCACAGGCCTAAAGCAGATGCCATATGCTGACTGTCTAAAAAAAACTATACTCTGTGACATATCGTCTACTCAGAGGTGATCTCTGCTTAGCATACAAGGACATGTAAAACCCTGAGCTGTTGGACATGCTCCACTTAAAGAAATCCCAGTCCCTCAGAGCCACACACTCCAGGGATCTAAACCTTGTCATCACAATGAACAAAACATGCTAAAGGGATAGGTTCCTGACCCAGAGACTCCATATACTCTGGAATAGACTGCCCATACATGTCAAGCAGAGTGCCTCATTAATTCAAAAGGAACCTTCATGATTGGATGGGAGATAGGAAATTCACCCCGGGGATCATGTCAGTCGTCCTGCTAGAAAGGGGTCCGGAGAAGTAAATGTTGTGGGAAGAAATATCGAGGGAATTGTTATGGCTAGGCTTGCATAGGCCCTAGGGCCGATAGCCTAGTACCAGCCTATGAACCTATGGCAGTCATCCATGAAGGGTTCTGTTTTATATTGCACATAAAACACAACTAAAAGCCTAACTAACTCATTAAACAGTAGGATTCCTAAAATAAGCAGTGCTAAAAGCATCAGTCCCACCTGTATATACTTTACCATTGCTGACCCCCCCTACACACACAAGCACACATACACGCTTAGTCCCTCACTCACCTACTCATATCCAGTCATCAGAGTTAGAATAATGGTGGTAATCATAACTTTCAAACTTTTACCTTCAGAATTAGGGACAATGTAAAAATAATTACTGAAAAGGCCCCAAATTAGGGACATTTTTAAATATTCATATTATTAACCAAAGACTTTTCAAATAAAGTCCAGTTTTAAGAGATACAGAGCAAATGTTTGACCCACATTTTGTGATGTTCCAATAAAATTGAGATTTTAATGGGTATCATAGGGATCATTGGATCATACAAAGTTACTAGACAACGTCCCCAGGGCCCTTATCAGCCTAGCCAAGTTCAGCCCATGTTCCCAAGGGTGTCTGGTTCAGGCAAACACTAAAATCAGCACCTACCGCCCCTGTCCAACAGGGACACAGGTGGAACCCCCGGTGTGAATTTCCAGTTACCCATTTAGTCATCCAAATTACATCTAAATAGGGCCAATGAGGGGTTTGTTTAATATGAATAGGAAGCTTGTTCCAAAGGTGGGGCAACTTCTGTGTGACAAATCTCTCCAGCAAGTTCTGTTGATGTCACATACCAGGTTAAGGTCCTCTGAGCGAGTGGCCTGTGTGTCATTTGACTTGCGAATGTGCAGCATTTCCATTAAATCTCAGTCGGAGATTGCTCTATATGCAAGGCACAGGTCGCCTCTGAGCAGTCTGTACGACAGAGTAAAGTGACAGTGATTTCATTCTGTCCATATAAGACAGATTGTGAAGATGCTTAATTTTCTTTGTAAGGAACCTTTATGGTCTCTGCAACTGCTGTAAGTGTTTGGAAAGGAACATACCAGAGGGAGCATTGTACTCTGTTACTGGCATGATAAGGGAAGAGTACAGGGGGTTATAACCTCTCTCTTTCTGGAGGCAGTGCCCTTGCGTATGAGATGAGCAATATAAAATGCCCTTCTTACCACTGTGGAGACATGGTGATCAAAGTTAAGGTCACTGTTGACCTATGTGCCCAGATCTCTCACCACTGACTGTGTGCTAAGGGTATTGCTGTTGATGTGGTAGCTTGTAGGAGCAATACCCTTGCTGAAGGGTATGATAATGCATTTTTTGCATTGATTAGTCTTGATTAATCATGTGACTGGGAGAGGAAGTATTTAAATGTGTGTATTGCATTGATATTTTTTTGTATTCTGATGTAGTTGTCATTACACTTGATGAAAGCGCTCAGTATTGTTTTTTATACAATAGTTTCCTGTGTTTTTTACTGGTAATCTCTGGGACCTGGTTTCTAGCTTAATTTTGGAGTTTCTTCCCTTAGCAACCTGTAGGAAACAATACAGTGACAGGGCTTTCGGTCTTTCCACATAAGACTTTTTGTGTACCCTATAATTTCTTGGTGAGAAACCTCTATGGTCTCCAATTGTTGCAGGTGTCTGGTAAGGTACATGCAAAAAGTAGCACTGTATTTAATTATTGGTCTAATGAGGGCTGAGTATAATGGAATTATAACATCCTTAGATATAGATGTGATGCCTTTACTTATACGATGTGCCAAATAGAAGGATTTCCTTTCTACTGTGGATATGTGGTGGTCAAAGTTAAGATTGCTCTCAGCCTGAGTAGCCAGATCACGTACCACTGGATCTACACTTAGGGGGCTGCTGTCTATAATCTAATTAGCTATGTTGTCAGCTTTCCCAAAGGGAACAATAAAATTGTTTTGCATTTAGCATTAATCTGTGGCTTTGGCACCGATCATTTGTCTGTGTTAACCTTTCTGTAGTATATTAACAGTGGGGGACACCATGATTGCTCCTTTACAATCATCAAGAAAACTTGGTCAGCCATAGGCCATCCAAGTTTTCCTAGACTTCTGAGAAATGAATGCTAAACAGTAAGGAGCCCAGCATAGAACCATGAGGTATGCCTCTGGTGAATGGTCTTTTGCTAGAGGTGAAGTCAACCATTTTGATAGTGTGTCCTATCGGTGAGGCAGTTGGCTACCTATCTGGTAATGTAGGGGTAATTCCCAATTGGGAGAATTTCTCTATAATACCTGAGTGGGAGATTGTGTCAAATGCCTTGGCTAGGTCAAGATAGGCAGTATGCATTGTCTTTCACTCATCCAGGGCCTTGGTGACTTTCTCAAAGAAGTCAACAATGATTAACAGACATGATCTGCATTTAACAAATCTGAATGGAGATGGGTCCTGAGGTTGGAGATTACCTGTGTCCTTGTTAATAAGGTCCATAATGATTCTTTCCATGGCCTTGCAGATGAGGCTAGTCAAGCATATGGGCCTATAATTCCCAGGGTTGGTTAATGGTCTCCCTTTGTGCAGAGGGATTACTGTTGCTGTCCTCCATTCCACTGGAACATAGCAAGTTCTGAGGCTACGTTTATGTTTTAAGTTGTTCTAGAGGCAACCTGGGATGTTGTCTGGTCCCACTAATGTCATGCTTGGCCCTGGAGAGCATCAAAATGACCTGGTCTCTTGAGATAATTGTCTGAGGAATGGTGGCAGGTATACTGTTGAGGATGACTGGAGGGGACAGGGGGGTGAAATTTTCTTCAAATCTGTCAGCTAGCAGGTTGACTATTGCCTCCAGTTGAGTATGGGTGGTGTCATCCACATCCAGTTCAGACCATACCTGGGTAATCCGTTTTAGATTTTGGACAATAAAGGGCATATTATTCCAGGGATAAAAATCCAAAGGGGGATATTCCAGGGTGACACTGTCACAATTGCTCTTTTGCCTTTAACCCATTAAGCTGTCTAACAGATTAGGTCATGGCTATAATTTGGTTCCTAGAATGCAACAATGTGTAAAGACTTCTCATCTTCACTTTGTCGATGATGCCGGAGCAGCACTTTTGAGTGTGCACCTTTAACCCCTAGTGGGCGTGGCTTAAGCCTTTAAAAACTAAGTTATCACCTTAGAGTTCTAGAAAACTCTCATTGAAAGAGGTCAAATATCAATAGAGTTGTGTTTGCCATCACATATGGCTCAAGACAAAATATCCTGGTACCTTGTAACATGGTTTTGGAATTATTAATGCAAATATGAACAATCCATATTTGACGCCTAGAGGAGCAGTAGGGGTTAACTGCAGAAGACGCCTGGAGGAGCACTCGGCTGCAATGAGTTAAAACTGTATAGCTCATCAGATGAGTAACTGAAAGCACAACTGCAAGTAATCAAAATTTTTCAGATGATGTAAGAATGTCATTTGGTCTTGATAAACGTGTGAAAGCAACCTTTAAAGCAGGAAAGCTGCAGCACCAAGAAAACATCAGTTTGGGACAAGAATGTGATATAAAAGAGCTTGAGCAAGATGGAGTGTATAAATATTTGGGAATTGATGAAGGATCAACAATAAACATGAACAAATGTGAATAAAACATGGTAAGGAATATTTTAGAAACTTAATCTTGAAAACAGCGTTGACATGTCGGAACAAAATTCAAGCTATAAACCAATTTGCTCTTCCTGTCCTAACTTACAGTTTTGGAGTGACTGACTGGCCCCAAAAGGTGTTGGATAGATTAAACAGGAAGATGCTTCATGCTCATCAAATGATTTATAAAATCAGTCCATACAAAGATTATATATTCCCCATTCCGAAGGAGGTATGGGCCTCCTTGAAACTGACTATATGTATAGGTCTGCAATCATCGGACTGCATACATATCTGCTGATCTCACAAGACCCAAACATAGTGAAAGTTTTGAAATATAAGGAGAATAAATCTAAGATGACTTCCCTTCTTAGTCTAGCAGAAGCATATCAGCATCAAGCAGGAACTGAACTCAAACCAGAAGTAGATAAAAATCAGGCAGCAACTGGGCCAAAAAAATAAAAGAAAGAATATAAGGTGAATGATCAGATGAGAAGGCAAGAAATGCGCAAAATGCATAAATGTAGCTGCAAGTATAGAAAACTCTTGGAAGAACCTCATGTTGATCAGGATCGAATGCAGGAATGGTTAAGGAGAGGCGGATTCAAACCAAAAGATGAAAGGTTAATATTGGCAGCCCAAGATAGTTGTCTATGTACACGTTGGTTTATAAAGTCCATTGGACATGGAGAAACCAACAAATGTAGGTTTTGTAAAACAGAATTGGAAACAGTTGCACACCTTGTTGCTGGTTGTGATATACTAATGCCAGAAGGACTGTATACTGTAGGCATAATAATGTGGCAAGACTGTTGCACTGGGGATTGTGCAAACACTGTAATATTGAAGTAGCTGAAAAACACTGGAAACATGATCCACAAAGCATCATAGAAAATGAAGTCTACATCACATGGGATCACCCATTACCAGCATTTCAAAAGACAGATGTGAGAAGACCAGATATAGTGGTCCATGAAAAGAAGACAAAAGTAGCATTGATCACTGAAATCGCTACACCTGGTGACTACAGTGTCTTGCATACAGGCAGACACAAAGTCATAAAATATCAGGATTTGTGGGAAGAAAGATAGCCAGACAGTTCCAATAGTAATAGGAGCAATGTGTCTTATAAAAAAGAATCTACAATTGTATTTAGATATGTTACCATTACATGTAACTCCATACGAATTGGAGAAGGAGTCCTCACTGGGCACATTGCAGGTGCTGCAAGGAGCACTTTTGGCTAACATCAAAGATTGAAACAATAGTAGTTTAATTAACTTTAATCGTACTGTGACTTAGGAATGAGGCTTATTCCCATCATGGTATTAGAAACCCAAAAGACTTGGAGAAATTAAAAAAGAGAACACATATATTGCTGTATACCATACAATCTAAGCAATATTACATCAATTATTCAATTCCTGCCTTTTTTTAAACAAGAAACATCTTTATTAAACCATCAATTACTACATAGGCAATCATACATTTATATAAATGAAAACAAACCATACTGACACCCCTCACTGGTGAGATCAGATCATAAACTAATCTCGCTGGAAAGATATGCTCAGAATTAGTCAAAATGATGAAAATTACTGAACCTACACACATTGCCAACATACTGGCTGACAGGTTCAGCAAACCTCTCCCCAAAAAAAAGAGAGATATCCTAGTCACAAGCATTTTACAGCACAAACCATACTGACACACACCTAACTGCAAACATCATACATCACTTATAATCTACCCAGTCTTTCTCTTTACAACATTACATAATTCATTTAAGTCCTGCCTCCTTTTAGACTTCATTTCTCCGTTGTATGTATTGTTCCCACAATTCCCATTTTATGTAGTTTGTTCCTACCCTTTTCTAAAGATCTCAATTCCAGTTGTTTTATCTCTGTTATTATATAGTATGGTTGGTTTAGATTTTGATTTCCATTTTCTAGTAATTGCTTTTTGGCGGTCACCATTATTAGACCCAGAAAGGCCTTTCCATGTCTAGGCAATTCCAATTCTGTATCATAGCTCAGAAAAATCATTTTTCTTGTCAAACCAATCTGCCCACCCAGCATATCTGACAATGCATCCCACAGGGAATGCTTAAAGTCCACCAACTCACCACACTCCCAGAAAATATGTTCCCAATTACCTCTTTCTTCACCTTCACACCTCCAACATTTAATGTCTGCCTGAGGACAAATTCTCTGGGGCCTACTTAAGGTATAAAAATATCTATGTAAACATTTCCAGGCAAAGATTTTGTTGCACATTTAAGAGATGTACATATATCCTTCCATTGTTTCTTTGTGAATTGCTTATCCAATCTCCCCTTTCTAACCTCCTCTGATTCATTCTTATAGTTACCATGCAAGATTGTATATGCTCTACTAATTATTCCTTTTTTAATGGCGGCTTCTGTTCTAGATTCTATTAAAAACTCTACCAGTACTGGTCTTTTGTTTAGGAACCCCCTATTTCAATCTCTTTTGCCTATACATTGATATCAATCCCTGATAAGGAAGGCAATCTCTAACCTGCAGTCCAAATAAATTCTTGGTGTCTTCTCATTCTATCTTTCCTTCTCTATTTATTTTTTCCTAATACCTTGGTTCCTTTGCCAGTTTTCTCCAATAAATTCTGGCCCCCTATTGTCTGTATCCCTACTTGCAGTCATCCATATTGGCAGAATCTCCTTTCTCCATTCCCATGCTGGTTTAGTTCTTACTTTCTGCTACCTTATGGATATATTCTGCATGACTATTGTTATTCTCCTTAAAGGCCTGCATCCAAAATCCCAGTCTCTCCACGTTTCTTGAGCTTCCCCGGTGTTTCATCACCATCCTTTTCCACTTTGAGTTATAGTTTTCTGCTTGTGCTATGTATAGGAGTCTTAACTGTGTAGCCCTGAAATAGCCCTTCAAATTGGGTAATTCCAATCTTCCCTGTTCTACTGGAAGAATCAGCGTATCCAACTTGACTCTTGCCATCTTCCCCTCCCAGATAAAGTCCTTCAGCTCTTTATTAATTACTACCCACAACTTCTAATCTGGTTGATAAAAATATGGCCGTGTATAAGACTAAAGGGATTAAAAACATTTTAATTGCGTGCATCTTAATATCCATGTCCATATAACAAAGCTTCCATTTTCTCAGTTTTTGTATTATATTTTGTTTAGTCTCTTCATAGGTTCAATGCACTTGAATTGGGTTAGGGAAGAACTCTGCTTCAGATGGATGGGGGAGCCTGTTACATAGACGAGGTAGTCTCTAGAATACATACCTCTCTCTCCAGCAGGACCTATTTACATCACGGGCAAGGTTCTTTAGATGGATAATTCTGGTACTATTTGTTTTGTGGATATGCAGGAAGTCCGTCAGAGTGGGGTCTGACAATTCCCTGTATGCCAGGCATAGATCTCCCCTCAAAAGCCTGTAGGAGAAGGAATACAGGGATATGGCTTTGAGGCGGTCTGCGTAGGACATTTTACTTGCATCCAATATTCTTTTATCCCACATATCCTTAGCTGCCACACTAGAATCATTTTTATCCATACTCCTAAATATTTCATTGTATCAGGTCCCCATAAAAATGGGTATTCCTGTACCAGTTCATTTGTGGGAACATAATTTACTGCTATTGCCTTTGTTTTAGCTTCATTAATTGTGTATCCTGAAAAGATCTGAAACTGTCTCAAAATGTTCCACAACACTGTAATGTCTTTTTCTGGTTTTGTCAGGTACAAAATAATATCATCTACAAATAAAGCCAGTTTTTCTTGTCTGTCATACCAATTATGTCCTTTAATTTCTGAGTCCCTTATTTTCTTTGTTAATAGTTCTAAATAAAATGCAGATATTAAAGGGGAAAGAAGATACCCCTGCCTAGTTCCTCTGCTCAAGCAGAAATTATCAGATAGGACCCCACCCACTTTAATTTTCAACTCTGATCCCTCATACATTCTCCTAATCAAACTTATAATTTTTTCAGGAAATGCAAATGCTTCCATTGCCCTGCTCATAAGCTCCCAGCTTACTCTGTTAAATGCATTGTCTGCATCAAGACTAATCAACAACAATGGTATTTTCTTACATTCTTCTTCCCTCTGGATCATCCGTGTTCTGTTAATGTTATGAAATGTTTACCTCCCCTCCACAAAACCACATTGATCCATATCTATCAGTGTTGGCATTACTTTTGCCATTCATTTACCCATTATAGATATAAACACTTAATAATCATGGTTTATTATTGAAATGGGCCTGTATGAAATTGGATTAAATGGATTCTTACCCTCTTTATGTATTACAGCTACCACTCCTTTCTTCCAGGATGGTGGTACTTTTCCTCCTTTTAAGATACTGTTAAACAAAACCTTCTAGGTCTTTGTCGGCTTTTTTCCTCTTAGCTTCCAAACTTTCACATGAATGCCATATATTCCTGGGACTTTCCTGTAGATTGGTTATACATCACAGTTTTTTTCTTATCTCTTCTTATCCTAACTGTTGGTAATTGAGCCTCGTCTAACTCTAACCTTGGCATATTTAATTCTTCCATAAACATTTCCATTTATATCTTTTCTTGATTTTCATATTTCTCTGCTTTATAGAGACTATCATAGAATTTCCGAAATATTTCTAATACATCTACAGGATCTCGTTACCTTGTTTTGTTATAGGCTCCCTAAGTTTGGTGACAGCACTTTCTATTTCCTCTTGCCTGAATAGTTGTGCTAAAGGTTGTTGAGTTCTAGTGTTATCAAAAAACAGTTGCTTAACAGCAATCTTTCATGCATATTATCGAGGTAATCCCTTATTTTCTGCCTAGCATTCTGCAGTTGATCCGCCTCTGGTTCTGTGAGACCCCCCCCCCCCATTCTGCAATACTTCAGTATTTGTCAGTCCCTCTAAATAATTCTTGTTACTTCTTAACCATAGCTCCCTTTCCTTTATTTCCACCCTACTTTTTAACTCCATCTTAATTTTATCCCACTCCCCAGCTATATTTTCAGAAGAAATTTCTGTCTTCTTGAACAGCTTCTGAATAATCTCCACTACCCATTCCTTAAATTCTTCTCTTTTCAACAGATAAGTGGGAAAGTGCCATTGTCTAATTTTTATTTCATTACCTTGTGTATTTGTTTTAGCTATTGCTGGAGCATGGTCTGAAATAGTTATTTGGTGGGTAGCAAGGCCTTCAATTAAATGCACATGTTCCTGTTAAATGTAAATTCTGTCTAGCCTTGTCCAGTTTTTATATCTTGGGGAATAATATCTAAATTCACTCTGAACTCCTATTACTGAAGTCACATCTTCCATGCCAAATATTTTCATAAATTTCTTCAAAAATCTACCCTTCTTTGTTATATTTTCCTTTCTGTGCTCCCTAGACACATCTTCACTACTGGAAATCAAATTCCATTCCCCACCTATAAGTAATAATCCTTGCTGAAAACTGATTATTTCTCCCTGAATTTTCTTAAGCTCCATTACAGCAGTATTAGGTGGAATGTAAATACATGCCAATGTAATCCTCTTCCCTTGCCAGTAGCCCCTTAACACTACAAATCTGCCACTATTATCTTTTTTATCTTCTTCTTTCACTATTGGAGCTCCTCTTGCAATTAATATAAGTACTTCTCTTTTCCTTTACCCCAGGTATTTCACTGAGCAGCCATCATGAAAACATTTCCTTATCAAATTCACAAGGTCATTTCTAAGTGTGTCTCTTGTAACATAGTTATTTGCACTCTACAATTTTAAATATAGTTCACTACTCATTCTTGTTTGTATTTATATGTGAGGCCATTTACATTTAAAGACTTCAAAGAAAGCATCATTGTATTAAAAAGTTATTATTCCCACCTTTTTATGTATAACACCTTTTTTGTTAAATGTCTAGTTCCAGCTTTTGTGTTACATGCATACACTGGCAGATTGAACTTTTATATAGTTGTTTCTTGTCATATTCATTTGAGCCTGTCACATCTTATAAAACTGTTAGTTTTATTGAGAGCCCTCAAAAAAAAAAAAAAAAAACACCCCAATACCCATTAAAACTTATCAACTTAATATTAACACACAAAACTGTGTACACCTTAAAATAGTGAAGTTGTACCCTCCTAATAAGAGCAAAAGTCCCAAACTGACAGCTACACTCTTATACTTGAGTTAGCCTAAAAGAAAGGTCATCCATGCTAGGATACATGGTGCAGTCCTATGCTTCAACATAGTGCTGATTAGTTTTGTCTTATCTTTATAGATCTCCCAGCTGGGAAAACCACTGAATGCTTTCAGAGAACATTATCTCCTAGCCAATTTCTATTTTTTTTTCCTCAGCCAATCAATCTTCACCAGACTGCAGCCTGTTTCTCTATCATATTGTCTCCATGGAGACACGAGAAGCAGGCATCCATTTTCTCTTTATCAGACTGTTTCCATGGAAGCATGAAGGCCAGCTGAAGACTTATTACTGATCATACATATATTTGCTAGAAAAAAGCCTCATAATATTCAATGTTCTTTTTCATGTATTTGCGCTCTGTTAAGACGTGTTACTAAATCAATCTAAGGTCTTTAATCCAGTCATTTCCCCATGCAAAAATGAGAAAAAGCACATCATGCTTTTCAAACAGGCTTTTTATATACACTGCAGTGCCTACATTTCTTAAAACTGAACAAGGAGAGAGAGAAGGGGAAAAAAGAAAAGAAAAACAAAACCGCAGCACCTGCTTACAATCACCATTACACTTAAAAATAACTGAAAAAATGTACTGTATAGCATGTAAAGAAAACCACATAATGCAAAATTGGTTCTATTTAAGAGAAAAAAATCTTTACAGTTAACTTTCTCCCTCCTCTTCCCCTCCCCAAAGCACTTTTCTGACATTAATAACATGAAGTAGGGCTTATGTTTTAGAGTCCCCCCACAAATCCAACAAATTCTGAAAAAGTCCAATATTTCCAAATTTTCTTGTTCTGTCATATTTCACAAATATAATTATTGCATTGTAGTTCCATATTAAGTTACTGGTTTTATTACTGTTCATCTCCAAAATCCTATCTCTGCTTCATTCCCCCAACATACTCTCAGTTCTTCTAGTCAACTCTCATGCTCCATCCCTCCTCTCCAACATTTTGCATTGAAAATTTTAAAAATGTTTCACAGGTACATTCCCTCTGTAGTCTTTATTACCAGAAGAACAAGAAGCAGAATCTCCTTATATTTCACAGCTTACTTTTTGTTGGACAAACTTTTGTATTTCCTACTTAGTGTGTACTTCATCAAAGAATTATTTTGTCCCTCCAGGAAAGAATACCTTAAAGACGTTTAGGTACAGCAGTTTGAATCTCACACCTGCATCTCTATGTTCCCTGAATAGTGGAATAAGTTTGCTCCTCTTCTATCTGTTGTACAATGAGTAATCATTCTCCGTAAACACTCTGCTGTCTCCCACTTTTAGTACTTTGTTCTTCTGCCACAATTTTGTCAGAACATTGTCCATCTGGTGCCAGAATCCACCACATCATTCAAGTACCTAAGTCTCTGCACAGCATGTACAAGTACGACTCTGTCATTGTACATGTTGATGTGAAGTTCTTGAGACGTACCTCCCTGTACTATATAGAGAGAGACATGATTGAACTCTGAATATGTGTTCCAGGCAGGTATGACCTAGCCCTAAGAAGCATCCTACCATCATCAAGAATGATACCACAATACCAACAAAAAATGATCAACTTCAACAATTGGCTTAGTTACATGTGTCATTCCAAGGGGATCCAGTATCTGTCTGCCGGGGATGACATGGTGAACAGGCCTCGATGCTTTGCCAGAGATGGCCTTCACCTGTCACCACTGGGTTTCCGGATACTGGCCAAGGCTCTCACCTCCTCCATTGTGCCTTTTTTAGGCAATGCCCCAAAGACAAACCTTCCAACTTAAAAAATCTGTCAAAAAGCAAATTGAAGGTCATGTTGCTTAATGCTAGGAGCCTTAACCTGAAAATGTACTCACTGGAGGCCCTCCTTGCACTGGAAGTTGCTGATGTCTGTGCGGTCACGGAAATTTGGTTTAGGGCTGTGGAGAGTACCCCTGCCTTTCCCAGGCTATACTTCATTCCACACATTCTGACCCCAAAATGAGGTTGGGAAGACTAAGGGTGGTGGTGTCTCTAACTTCATTAAGAACAAGCAAACCTCTAGACTGGTTTGCTAGCATGAAACACTGGAACTACTCCATGTACAACTGACAGTTGGCGAGACACCCATCCAAGTTATAGCTAGCTGTAGACCCCCCCTCCATGACTCGGGACACCCACTCCTCTTACCTGGATCTACTTGACTCCTGGGTACTACCCCCTAACACCCTGATCCTTGGTGACTTCATCTACTCCACCATAGACTGGGTGAACTATTCTTGCACTAATGCACTCTCTCAATAATTCCTCAACTTCATCAATTCTAATGCACTAGACCAGCTCGTCTCATCCCACACAAGGGGAAATAACATTCTGGACTTGGTTCTTACTAACATAGGTGACTGATGCACCACTCCCATAGTATGTACTTACCTAGTGAGATCAGATCATTGGACTGTCTCATTCGAAGTTTCTCTCTTACCCAACCCCCCCCCCCCCCCAGCTATAATCAAGCAACAAAAATTTCTCAAAAGCTAACTACAACTTCATAAGGGAGGATATCTGCCCCCTCAGAGGATGTCAACAACTATGCTGAACAGTATGCCAATGCACTATACAAGCATCTGTACAACTGGATGGACTCAGCCATACCCAGTAGAACTAAAACCTGCTCCTCAAGGAAACACATACCTGTTTGGTGGACATCCTCTATCAACAGGCTTTACAACAAAAGGAAGAAACTGTTGTCAAAGGGTAAAAGGGAACAAATTACAAATTGGAAGAACTCCC
Source organism: Protopterus annectens (assembly GCF_019279795.1). Lineage (NCBI taxonomy): Eukaryota > Metazoa > Chordata > Ceratodontiformes > Protopteridae > Protopterus > Protopterus annectens. The sequence continues at coordinate 545,709,456 of NC_056747.1, read as the reverse complement.
TCCTTAGCCTCAACAAGCAAACTAGATCCCTAGTGAAAACCTCCAAGGCCAATTATAAAATGAAACTACCCCCCATAACAAAGGGGAAACCATAAAGTCTTCTTCAGTTATGTCAGGAACCTCTGTGGCAAAGCCCAGGTTTGTTCTGAATTAGTACTTAACAGTATCACTTACACTGATCCTGTTGACTTATCCAACCTGCTAGCAGATAGGTTCAACAAAAACTTACCCCTTTGTACCACCCCAAAGGCCCTTTCCACATCCCCGATACTTATCCGCACCTCACATCTCTGTAGATCATGTTACAGGCTCTATCCAAGGCAAAGAACACAGCTTCCATAAGACCTGATAGTATCCCAGGATGTATTCTGCACCATCTCCAGCAAGAACTAGTTTTACTGTTGAGCATCCTATTCAACCACAGCCTATGTACTTGCTTCATTCCAGTAGAGTGGAGAACTGCCATTGTCATCCACTTGCACAAAGATGGTGCCACTACTGACCCTGAAAACTATCACCCCATTAGCTTGACAAGTCTGATCTGTAAAGCCATGGACCATATTATTATGGATCTCATAAACAAGGACATAGGCAATCTCCAAGGACTTGATCACACCCAGTTCAGATTTGGCAAGGGCAGATCTTGCCTGTTGAACCTGGTTGACTTCTTTGAGACTGTCACCAAGGCCCTGGATGAGGGAAAGTAAGTATGTACAGCTTACCTTGACTTGGCCAAGGCCTTTGACACAATCTCCCACTCGGGCATCATTGAAAAGCTAAGACAACTTGGTGTAAATCCCAATCTCATCAGGTGTGTGGCCAACAGGCTCACTGACAGGACCCTCACAGTCAAAATGGGCACCTCCACCTCTGACAGCAGATCTGTCACTAGTGGAGTTCCCCAAGGATCTGTCCAGGGGCCCCTACTGGTTGGCATCTATTTCTCAGAGATCCAGGCAAAGACAAAAGGCCTGTGGCTGACCAAGTTTGCGGACTGTAAGTTGGGTGCTGTCATTGGCTCCCCAAATGATGTTAACATACTGCAAGAGGGTCTCACAGCAACTAATGATTGGTGCCAAAGTCATGACCTGAAACTAAATGCAAAAAAATGTATCATCATACCATTTGGCAAAAACAACAACCCCTATTGATTACCACATCAACAGCAACCCCCTAAGCACACAACCTATGGATAGAGACTTGGGCACTCAGATTGACAGCCTCACATCCAACAATCATGTAGCAGCAGTGGTCATAAAAGCCTTTTACTTGGTTCATCTCATAAGTAAAGGGATTGCATCCAGAAAAAAGGAGGTTATTACCTCTCTATACTCCTGCCTCATAAGACCAATAATTGAGAATAATGCCCTATTTGGAATGTACCTCTCCAAACATCTGCACCAACTGGAAAGGCTACTTAAATACCTCACAAAGAGAATTGATGGCCTCCAGCACCTGTCCTATGCTGGCAGGCTCAAATCACTATCACTCTACTCTGTATCATACACATTGCTCATGGGTGATCTGTATCTCACCTACAAGGCAATCTTGGACCCTGACCTACTAGAGATGCTCCATATATGCAAGTCTAACTCCTCACACACTATCCACTCAAAAGGCTTGAATCTAATATGCAGTATCAACAAAACCTGCTGGAGAGGCAGGTTTGTCTTTCAGAAGCTGCCCTGTCTCTGGAATAAATTTTGCATACATCTCAAACAGAGCACCTCATTGACCCTCTTCAAGCACAACCTTGATAAGTGGGTGGGAAACCACAAATTTGTCCCAGGGGCTACACCTGTGTCCCTCACTGACAGGGGCAACAGGTGCTGACTGAGGTTTCTTTTTGGGGATAAACTCTTGGTTAGGCTTGGAAGGTCCCCAGGGCCATTACCCTAGTAATCTCCTATGATCAACTCCTTCTGCTGATAGGATTGTATCTTTACTATTAAAGGTCTATGTTGCTTTCTTATAGCCAGGTTTGGAGCATACACATGATATGCCCTTTCAACTAACAACTGCTGTGGAATACTAGTCCAGCTGCTTTTGTGTGCTTTCCTAAAATTAATGCAATCTGTTCATTCCAGCTTCTCAGGTACAGCTGAAAAATTTCAGGTCTTCCCTACGTGCTCTGTCCTCTAATTCTATTATTTTTTGAAACATCTCTTCCTGAACAGTCTCCTATTCAGCCAGCCTTTTTATTATTTTGACCTCTTATTTTTGCAGCTTTTTCATCTCATTTGAATATTTGTTTAAAGCGTCTTCCATTTTTCCAGCCTTTTGTTTATGTTGAAAAACTCCATCAGTGTTTTGTTGATTTTAACCAGATCTGTGTGCAGTTGCCATATATCTTCCTATAGGTTATTGGAGGTCATGTCTGAAGGTTGTATTGCTTTTTGCTGAACAGCTGCAGTACTTTCTCCAGTCACTCTTTCTTCCTCACTTCTTGAAGCTGATTGTTTCCAGGTCTTTTGTATTTCTTTATCCCTGGCATCCAGGCAGTGCACTTACTAGCCAGTTACTGAAATTTACCCATAAATGGGAGTCTACTGGCTTTCTCTGCTGAATTTCTGTTTTCATACTAGGAGAGCCAGAAATAAGCTGTTGCTCAATGTGTGGCCATCTTGGAAGCCTGTCTCTCAGAAAAATTTTTAAGCATTTTTGAGCTTCATGGGGTATCTGGTCTTATAATTACATGAAACAAGACTAATTTATGGGTCAATTTTACCAGAGAGGACATCACACGGGGGGGGGGGGGTGCAGTGCTCTCCCATGTTAGTAAGTACTATGTCCAGGACATTTGAACCTCTTGTGGTTATGCTGACTAGCTGTTCCAGAACATTTGTATTGACAAAGTCCACAAACCCCTGAGCCAATTTTTGTGGTTGTGTATGTCTCCCAATCAATGGTAGGATAATTACAATCACCCATAAATAAGGTGTTGGGCTATATGGCAAGTGACTCCAGTACGTCCAGGTATATGGTATGCTTTTCCTGTTTCATGGTCTGGGACCTACAACTAGCTATGATATGATGGGGAGGTTTGCCTGTAGTTAAAGTGAGGAGATCTTCCAGGGAGTGGATTTGCTTGTTTAGGCAGCAGTACGTTGAGCTTATCTAGAGAGGAATTTGTTATGGTGAGAGGTTGGTTATTTTGACACTGCCTAAAAAAGGTACAATAGGGGTGACTAATGGCTTTGCCAGTGTCTGAAAGCTTAGAGGAGAGGTGTAGAACATGTCTCACAAACCAGCATGGCTGTCAACCATGTCTTCCCATGCTGACAGATATTGGGTCCGCTTGGATTGACACCAGAAGCTAAACCAATTGTTAAAGTTAATCATTTTTTGTTTATATTGTGGCATCATCTTTGGAGAAAGTAGAATGCTGCTTAAGGTTAGGTTTACAGCTGCCTGTGACACATGATCTGAGCACTCAGTCTTGTCTCTCTCCAGATGATCCAGTGAGGAATGTCTCAAGCCATTCTCCTCCACATGGGCTATGATGGAGTCAAACTGGTACTTGTAGTTGAATGACTTACTGGATCCTGGAACCTGGCAGACCGATAACTGTAACCCACTTCTGATCTAGCCTGGTGAGCGGGGAACATCATGTCTCTCACATTGGAGTCACCTATGACCAATACATTAGGTTTTATGGTGTTACGCCTTATGAGCTTATTTGTTGAGATACGTGTGTGTGTGTGTGTGTGTGTGTGTGTGTGTGCATTATGTGTTGTAGCTGTTTTTTGCATTGATGTGTGTAAGTGGTTTTCTTTTGGTAAGTTACTAGTATTTACCTCCATGTATGTGGGTTTGTGTTGTGTCTTTATTTAGTGTGGGAAGTTAGTGTATTCTGACAAGCTATTTGGCATTCATTTTGTCCTTACGTGAGAGTCGTGTTTCTAAGTTTATAGTGTCACTACATCTCTCACATAAAGTATTTTATTTCAGGAGTAAGTGGTTGCCAGTATACATGAGACAATTGCTACATTGCCTCAGAATGCCCATGTCTATCAGGTTGGCCAGAGAGATGATGGGAACCTGCCCGTCCATGATAGCAGGCTCTTATTTTAAGTTTTATTAGGGAATGGGTTAATTTGACAGGACTGTGCTGGTAGCATCAAGACTACAAGAGGGACCTATACTTTGTGTAAGTTAAGGTTGATCAGTAAGGCAAATCTGCTCAGTCCACAACTGAGTTCCTCCTAGAGCAGCAGAAAAGCTTGGAAGGGTTTCACTGACAGCTGTTTATGGAAAAACTGAGGTTCTATGCTTTTGCGTATATACAAGGGCACTGCTAACCACTGCTGCATGAAGAGCAGCACCACATAAATGCTAAGCATAAATACAAGAAAGGAGAAACATGTTTTCAGGTAACTACCATTCAGGAAAGCACACAATAAGCCTTCCACCAGCAATCCTCAACTCAGACAGTTAGGGTCCAGAAAAACATCATGTTAGTGTAGAATAGCTACACCACACAAACTACCTACAGCAGCCCTACAACTAACTGATACAATGTAATACACTGCATTTAACTACTTAAAGCAGCAGTACACAATACAGATTTTTTTTCTGAAACTCCTAAAGTACAGTCACAGTATATAAGCAAAGTGCAAAAAGACACTTAGAACCCTTTTATGTGCTTCCCAGCTCAGACAGACCAGGTAAACACCTACTACCACTAGATGAATAATCCCAGTCCTCCCAGTGTAAAAGTACAGTAAAGGAGTGTCCAGAGTGAAATTCTACCACAAGCAAACTTAAAAGATAGGAAATGGTACCACAAACAAACTTAAAGATACAGATACAACAGTGTACTTTAAACAGCTTATAAAAGTGTGATTATTCAATAAAAGTCTTCACTTTGTATAAATGAGCCAAGAGCTACTCAATTGTACATAATTTATAAAGGCACTAAAAACAAGATAAGCTGATTAATAAGCCCTCCTGCTAATAAGACTGCATGCAGAAATCTCAAGCATTTGCCCAGCCTAAACAGATAGGCTACCTTTCAGTGCACTGGATGGATAATCCACTGACATCTTGATGTAAAAACAAGTGCTTGCTAGAGTGTAAAAATATACTACTTTATCGAACAGCTAGCTAGATATTGAATTCAGAACAAGTAAATCAGTAGAACACACAATGAGAGGCAAAATGCATGTTTTCAACATAAGCATAAGGAAAGGCAAATAAATCAAGATATCAACAGCAGTGTAGAACGGGAGGAGATTATTAAGCTCAATTTACAGTAGGGGTGGGCAGCTTAAAATCACCAAGTGAAAAATGGATAAACAAAGGGCAGGGTGGGTGGTAACTAGCAGGGAATCACCAGCAGTGCTTCAGTTTATGCAAGCTTGACATCTTTTCAGAAAAAGACAAAATGGCCCAGAAATCTACTGTGTATTTAAGTATCACTCAGATAATTTAACCAATGAAATAACATGAAATTTACAGCCTAGCTAATTTAAGTGTCTATCTCTCGCACAGAACAAAAACCACCAGACCAGGCAGATTTCTTAAAAATATTGTAATATAGGTTTTCTTTCCCCACCCAGCAAGAATAACCAGAAGTGCTTTAGTTTATGCAGGATTATAGATTAGCATTCAAGAAAAGGTTTATCTTGTGACTTCAGTTTTAATGGGAAAAATAGCATATATGTCAAATGCTTATATTATCCCAGAATAATATGAAAAATAAATTGTGCAATTAGTGTTTTCTTTGATGGGGGTTCAGGATTAAACCCAGTGAAAAATGTGTCTTGTACGTGAGTGAGGATGAAGTGGGATTGGGGTTATTAAATCAGGTTTCTGCTCTGCTTCTTTAAACTCGTATATAGTATTAAGGTGGGTAAATGAAGAGGATAAGAAATTAATAGTGAAAATGTTTAAATGCAAGTACAAGAATAAATGGGAGATAATGAGAATAAGAAAAAGTGGTAAAGATTATATAAATGAAGAAATTAAAAATTATCAAGAAAAAAGTGCTAACATGTAATATTAAAATTGATAATACAGAGAAGGATAGAATGATATGGTATAAGAATGTGATGAAACCATATCATGTAAATACACAGGAAAGTTACCAGAAGAAGTGATAAAAGCCATTAAAATAAGGAAAAAGTGGTGTACCAAGATAGCAGTGTGTCAGGATTTCCTATAGAGACTGGCAATAAATCAGTTACTGGTAAAGGGGGATATGCCATAGGAAAAGAAAGTTGAAAGAGTGTGTTTATTTGTGTGGAGGAAGACAACTGAGTATGTTTTTTTAATGTAAAAGAGTGATTAACTTTGGATAAAGTTGTGTGAAGAAATTTTTTTTGGTAATATTAATGAAGTAACCAATATAAATATTAATATGATTATGTATGGATATTATAAAAACATGAAGAAAGAATAGCTGAGAAGGGTAGGTGATAATTTATTTTATGTAATATGGATTATTTGGAATGAAAGACCAAATGCAATTTTGTTTAATGGGAAATGGATACTGACTAATATATTGCATACAATTAGATTATGGTTGTGGCGAAAGGAGTGTGGGTCAGTTATAAAAGAAGAATGATAACATTATATAGATATATACCTGTAAATATGTATATTTTGCAAACATTGTTTTATGTTGTGTTATTTAAAGGGCTCCCACTCTTTTCAATAGGTGCCATGGGATCTTTTACATCCACATGAGATACCACCAACTCATGCAGGTGGGACCTCTTTTTAATGACTCATCCAAAGGACAAGACACTCAGGAGTGCAGTACTCCCCTTATACTGCACTGCAGTGCCAGCAATCCATCCAACTATGTGGGAATAGAACCTACAGCCTTCTGCAACAAAAGCAAGTACACTACCTGTTGCACCACTGACACTGCATGTAACCAATGGAGGAGAAATATATCTCTGTATGTTGCATGCTGAAATGGAGGCATTTAAATCAACACATGAGTGATTTATTGTAAAATGTTAATTGGATTTCATTATAAAAGCTATAGCAGTGCCTGATGTTATTGACCTAGAATCAGCATAGTTACATTTACTTGTAAGTAATGCATTAAATACACCTTCTCTTCCTCCATGATATGAACTATAGACTACATTTGGCTGTAAATTAGGATTTGAAGTTTTAAGCAGCTTCTCCCTTTATGAAGTCCAGGAGTGATTTCCGCTTATTGCATGTCCACAATGAAGGAGGGATGTAACAGACACTGAGGATAGCTTCCCAGCTCTCCCTCTAGCAGTGTAGCCATCATCCCCTGTCTGTAAGTCGTAGGATCTGTGCAGTGTGCGAGAGAGAGAGAGGTGGGGAGGACTCCGAATATAGAGTGGACATCACTGGACATTCTTCAGGTGAAGAAGCCTTCGCATGCCACAGTTAGGTCACAGCAGGTTTGTGTCTCCAAAACCACGGAACCAGAAAAGCCTCAACATCAGCAGCATAAAACTGTCTACTTGGATAACTGTTCAGTTAGCCTAATTTGAACTATCTGGTTGTTGAGCACAGACGTATAATGCTATGAGATGGTGATGTATTATCCCATAGCCATTAGTTTGAGTCCCTCAATCTCTACTTACAGAACGTGTCTAAACAAGTCACTTACCTACCTACTGCTCAAGGATCATCCATAAGAAGAGTTGTAGCTAGGGGGCTTATCTATTTAACAGATGATTACAAAAAATAACAGCACTGTACAGGTGTTAGAGTGAAGGGGCTGAATCAACAAGTGGTGTGGAATAGCTGGCAGGATAAGGAAAGCTAAAGGCTTTAGACATAATTAAAATGAATAACTATTCCTGTCATGACTAATTTACATTCTCATTCACATGTATTACATTATATTAGTAAACAAATGAGACTTATTTTTGAGATAAAGGATACAAAAATATTACTGTCATTCTCTTTGAAAAGCTGCTGTTCTTGGGCATTTGGACACATTTTGTACATCGGTGGTGTTTTTAATTTAATTAAAAGTGATTTCTGCCTTCTCAGTAATTCCCAAATACATAATTTTTGGACTTTAATTTAATTTTCTTCTGTCTGGGAAGCCTTCCAGAATAAAACTGGAACAAACAAAATATTCTCTTCTGGTAATATAATAGAATTTAAGTGCAGTATGCATTTTATTTATTTATTTTCTGTTTTTCTGCATACCCAGAACAGGTTTGATTAGAAAGATTACCACCAAACCTGTTAAACTGCAAATGTATGGAAAGAAAGCCAGCAGTAGAAAATGGCAACATTTTGTTAGATGGATGTGCGCATGTAAGCAAGAAAAAATGGCTATATTTTGTAAAATGCTAGTGAATGCTAGTTTCACTAAAACCAGGATCTCAATTTCCCTTTTCCTTTTTCTACACCTTTACAATATTTTTAGAGCAAGAATAATAATAATGGTGAAAATACACGAGTTCATGATGTACAGTCCCATATAATATTGTTTTGCAGCTGTTTCTCTTATCTGAATTCTGAGTTTTCTCTTTATTTAAACCATTACCATGGCATACAGTTTAAGCATCTATAAAGCTATTTAGAACCTGAGGATTGAATTACATGCAAATTTCAAATATCTGCCACAGCATCTTGTTGAAAACAACTCATTATTTCTGATTTAAGGGTGTTAGCAAACTCAATATACATATTGTAGCCTTGTATTGTATTAGCACAGTGATGCACTCCTGAATGGTTTTTACAACTATTCAAGAATAATTCAGCTGTTCTTTGTTTAGTGAAATATCAAAGTAGTTAGACATTTTCTTGGAATAATTTGTTTTCTTAATTTCAGCTTGAGTAAGCACATTAACAATAATTCCTCCTTTTCCTATGACAAATGATTTTAGCAGTTGGCTTTTATAACATGCTCGGTAATAACTATGTAGCTTAAAGATGATGCATGATTTAAATAAATGAAAACATTTAGTTTTACATTTCTTTTAAAAGCTTCTAAATGAAAAATAATGTGTTAATCATATCAAATCCATCTACAATCACATTCATTTCTAATTTTGACTTTCACGTATCTTCTAATGCATTATTATTATAAAGGAATCACCCTCATGTTAAGTTATATCTTGGCATGGTTATATTTATATTAGTATATGTAATTTTTAGTTTTTAATTTGGTTCAATTACCTGTTGCATGATACTGCATGGAAAGAAGATATCTTGGATTTAAATGAAAAATAAACCAGAAACCAGAAATGAAGCAAAACTTGTAAGAGGGATATAATGACAGTTACATTGTTGGTAAAATGCTGTCTTGCAAAAATAGCCATGTATCATTAATATACCATTGCAAAGCAGCATTTTCTATAACCAGGGCACTTTTCTTTTGTTAATGTGCAATAAAAGTTTGCATTCTCCCATAAGAATTCTGCTATTGTTTTGTAAATCATTGTTTATAGTTATATTTCTAAACATGTAAAATCATTTTCTGCCACAGTAATTATGAGAACATATAGGGTGGCACAGCAGTACAGCATTTAGTATTGCTGCCTTCTAACACTTCATTCTCTGATTTGGTTCCCATCTGGGGCACCTTTTGTGTGGAATCTGGATGTTTTCCCTACATCCATTTTTGTTTCCATCAGGGTTTCTGGTTCCTTCCCACGTCCCAAAAGATACACGAGTAGATGACTTTCACTCAGTGAATTAAGGCTATGTGCTGTTAATGAGTTGCTTCCTGTGGGCCGGGGTTTGAGTCTGTCAGCCTTCATTTGCCTTATGTGTAACCTCCAGCAAGTCAGTAGACTATGTGGTGCTCTAGGACAACTGGGAAACTGAGCTAGGCTCCTCCATGGTCACCTGAACCTCAAGCATACGAACAATCTATAAATCACAGTGAATTAATTTTTTAAACTGCCCATTGGAGAGAGAGAAATGTGTGTGTGTGTACATTCTATCCAGGACTGGTTCTGTGTACGTATGGTACATGTGTATGATGGTGGTGTGTAATATTTATGTATATATATATATATATATATATATATATATATATATATATATATATATATACGTGTATGTGCATTTTATCCTGGACTTGTGTGTGTCTGTACCGGCATTCTATCCTGGACTAGTTCTATGCTTTACACCTGTTGCTTGATAGGGATACACTCCAGCTCTCTGCAGCTCTGAACTGGATAAAGCATCTGTCTTTAAATGGATAAATTAATGTTCTTGCCAGATAATAATTCAAATCTCTACATTTTAGTAGTCATGTCAATATTTTATAACACCAGAAAACAATATTTCAAGTAGCTTTGTTATTGTCAGAGCACATTGTTCAGAAAAGTTTATTGCCCCTTAAATTGTTTAGAAATCTGTATAAATGCAATGGCATTGGGTCTTGTTTGAAATGTCTATGTGATATCTGAAAGTCATGAAATAATAGTAAAAAGTAGATTGTCACATGACTTGGAAATCACTGTTCATTTTAGAGCTATGGTTGGTTATAACAGTGTACAGAAAGGATCCATAAAAAAAGAAAATGTTCCTAACACCGGTCTCACTCAAGTGCTTTAGATAAGAAGCCCATCTTTGTGGCACAAAGAGATAAATCCATGGCTGTGATCCAGATGACCCAAGATCAGTTAATACCTCAGACATTGGAACACCTGAGAAAAAGGGGGGAAGCAGTGAATGGCATTTGCCAACTCGACCATCTCAGGAGGAGGAGGAGGGAGATGTTAATCCTAGTCAGTCCAAACTGTTCTCATGTAAATTGAGGCTTGCACATTATCAGTGGTTGCAGGACTGGGGGATATATGTTGGAGCAGGAGCACACACATGGAGGGGCGCGTAGGACACCCCTGCAATGATGTAGATGCATGCCTTGACCACCGAGGACAGAGTTATTAACAAAACAAAAATGTCTTCATTTCAGGGATGCTGTTGAGGATACAAAACCCACCACGACTATTTGTGTGACAACTCCCCCCAGCTCGCTTATATTCTTATTGGAAAATACAAAAGACAAGGGAACAAATGGGCTAGCTTGAGAGGAAGAAGCTTGATAGTTATCAGGCATGCAAGGAAAGTACATAGAGAAAAATGCTAAGGAATGAGGGAATGTGGCCAATACATGAAAATAAAATGACTGCTGAGAATTTGATTACAGATTTCCAAAGGCTTGTTTAACTGTAGGATTAAATAAATGAATAATGAACCATGCTACAGTAATGCTAATGGAGTTTTACTGTATTATACATATTGCAGAAAAAATAATAAGAGGAGATAATTTCCCATTGTGGTATACCCTTCATGTTCTCTGTCAGATGTACTAAATCCTGTGCTGCATTACCCAAGAGATAGGGGAATACTTAATTTTATCACTAAATCAAGAATTCACTTTACTCCAAGGTACTGTAGCCATGGAGTTAATAAAGTTGGAGGAGGGGCAGGTAGTTCAACTCCATGCAAAGCAATTGTTTTGATATAGTTATATTAATAATTTTATCATATTACAATCCATAATTTGTGTTACTATTCAAATTTTGTAATATATGGCATTGATATTGGCAGTCAGTGGCACAACATGTAGCACACTCACCTTTGGTGCAAAAGGTTGTGAGTTCAGTTCCCACACGGGGTGGATGGAATGCTGACACTGTAGTGAAGTATAAGTGGGATGGTTCTCTCCAGAGTGTGCCATCCTTCAGATAAGGCATTAAACTGAGGCCCTATCTACTTGAGTTGGTGGTAGGTCAGGTGGATGTAAAAGATCCCATAGCATGCATCAAAGAGAGTTGAAGTTCTCTGATGCCCTGTCCAAATTTTAGTAGTGTAAATACCACCTCAGGTCTCCCCTAAAAACAGGCTACAAGCCCCTTGGGACTAATCTCATCAACAAAGAATAAAAAAAAAAGGTTATTTCTTTTGTTCTGTTTTTTTTCTCTCACTGTTTCATTTTTATGAATTTTTTCCCCTAGGTAGTACATGCAATGGTCAGTTGTGATCAGTCTTGTATCCCAGTTAACAAATGTAAAATGAATAAAGTAAAAGAAAATAGAATATTATTCTATTTCTTTTGTGGTGTGCTATGAGCAAGGTATATTAGTTACAAATTTCATTTCACTGCTATAGGACATGAAAGGCATGGGCTGCATTAATTTAAGAGGCAGTGTTCTCTATTATCTTATGAAACAAAACATTTGAATTACTAAAATAGTGCTACTTATTTTGTGCTATTATAATATAATATATATCTCAACCTGTCCACTATCAGAATTTTTTCTACTTAAGTTTTTCTTGATTATTTCTGCTTAATCCCATCCCCCCTCTTCCTCTATTTTCTGTTTCTGCTCTATTGACATCCTAACTCATAAATGTCAATATACTTATACTGAGCCCATGTGCATTTTCATTTCTCTTGTATCTCCAGCTATTACATAAAAACATGTCTTTGACTTACGGGAAATATCACTTCTAAAGTATATGATAAATGTCTTTACTACTTGTCTCAATGGTACCTGAAAAGTAGTGCTTACAATGTTTAATTTTTTTATTGTTATTTATTGTAAATATGTATTTTTTGTGGAGCTTTTCTCTCCAGACATCCACCGAAAATGGGACCTTTGCCCAGTCAGACTTTCTTGTTAAACAAAAGACAATAAATAAATAAATGCTTCACTTCATAATATTTTTGAAAACATGTTTAAGCAGTTTTTCACATATGGAATCTTGTAGGTTGACCATATGTGACAAGAAAAAATTAATCAGTTGTTCCCTTTCACTATATTCTATATTTATGTTGTGCTCTCTTATGTGATGGTCAGAGGTTGCATGATCCACACTACTGACCAATAATTGATATATGATGGACAGGAGCTAGGGTCTCTCAGTCCACTCACTTGATACTAGTATACATGTCAGGACACAAGCTTTAAATCCTTCATCAACGGCACCAACTTCTGGGTGAAGATTGACTGGCCATAACACCATGCAACAAATACACATGCTAACCCCAAATAAGCCGTTTACCTGAATAGCTGCAGAACAGAGCTATAATGACTGGCTTCACAGGATTCCATTTAACTTGTGTGCCCAGTGCTTTGCATTAAAGTTTTACTAAATGTTTCTTATGCTTGATCAAAGCTATTTTGCTCCTGCACTTAAACACACCAACATCATTTCCCAGGAAAGGCTAATAATATCTTTCTAGGGCCAGAGTCGTCTTCCTGTCTTTATGTAATGCTGCCAACATCAAGACCAATCTAGCATACCAAGCATATAACTCCTGGCTACTATTGAAATAAGCCATCTGTGATGTAGTAATTTAGTAACTATGGCTAAAACAGCTATCTTTTGAAAGGTGAATGCCAACAGTTAATGGTGCATCAGGTACTATTCCAGTCTCTTTATGACCTAATAATTAAGCCATTAGCCATAAACATTTGCAATTATATAATAAAAAATTTTAGTGTTTGCCTTGGGAATAATAAAATAAAAGGAAACATTTTTAACAGCTAAATGGCAAAAAACAAACACCAAGCTCAGTTAAATTACTATACTTCAAACACTAAACTGGAAATTACTGAAGTCTAACTGTGCTAAGCATGAAGGCCATGAGCTGTTAAGGTATGCTTCCTGCATTGTAAGGTTTGATTCCCATAGCTTCCATTTATCACTTGTGTGACTCTAAATCATTTAACCTGATGATGTTCCTAGTTAACCCTTAAAAGAGGCATTTGTGTCGCTCAGTCTTACCTGGCTGGCATATAAATAATTAAAATAAAAAAATAAATAAGCACTGCTTTTCTATAGTCATTCAGCAGTTTAAGTGATACGCAGGCAAACCACAAAAGTTTGAGCAGACATAAGAGCAGGCTGTATTCCCATTTCCTCAACTGTCCATGTAAATATACTTAGGCTTGTTTAAAGTCTATCAAGTCCATAGTACATAGAGAGAGGAAAGAATAGTAAACCTAGCTCCACTTTTTCCTGTAAGCTAATCTACAGTCCAAAGACTGAAGTATACGAGTCCTGACTTTTTTTCCTGCAAATATACTCCCACCTAATCAGTAATATTAAGGGCAAATCATGTTATTTATTACCCTCACATGAGACAGAACTCTGCCAGGCATACCTACCAGTATAATCATTTCACAATTAAAGTTAGCAGTTTTCACTAATCCCACCAGCCCGAACTAAACTGTGAATATATCCATACATCCTGCCTTTGTAGTGATCTGCACCTCCCAACATAAACAGTTTTTAGAAAACACTTTTCCCACATTATATAAATAAGGGACTAATGTACAAAAATTCATGTCCCATTTGGAAGAGTCTATCCATCACTAAGCAACCTATAAATGGTTCATCTCCTAGGCCCTGCATGTAAATGTTTCATCTCCCAAGCCCCTGCTTACACTTATCGAGGATATCAGAACTTGTCAGAGATTTGGGATGCATGGCTAGGCTTAAAAAGGCCCTTGTGGTAATTAACCTAGTAAATACCTATGAATCTAAGCAACAAACCATGAACTGCCAACTATGGTTGCTGTATGCTACACCCCTGGATAATACAAAAGCCTTATACATCTCCCTCCTCTGTATTAATCTTACCTGTATTTATTTATGATTTCATAGGAATTTCTCAGTTTAACTGGATGAATAGGATGGTCCACAAACCTTTCAGCCATGACACCGGCTCATTTTAGAAGCCATAAAAGTTAAAATCATATAGACAACTGGTTAAAGGCAATTTATTAATGTATACATAACATGACAGTAATTGTGAAAATCTCTCTTACATAGAGTAGTACAACAGTAATATATTTTTGCACACAAGTTATATAATCTATTTACTTATATTTGTTAAGCAGGATAGAGCAGTGTTACAAATGGACCTTTTTCAGACTCTGCCTGTTCATACTGTCTGGTTAAGCACTGTTCAGTTAAATGAGTTGCTCAGAGTCGCACAGTAGGCAAAAGGAGGCCAAGGAAATCAAAGCCTGAAACACAGGAAGCGGATAAGTAACCAGGTATATACTTAATCCCCTGTACTCACTATCATATTTGTTTAACTTATAGAGCTAGGTATTTATAAAACACAATATGGTGGCCTAATAATCCTCTTACTGGTGGAATACATGCTTTTTTTTTTTTTTTTAAATATTTAAGCATTTCTACTGTACAAATTATTTTGAAACGGTACATTATCCCTCAGGAATTTGCAGTCATGCTCAGCAAACAGATGTCCCTTTAGCTTAATTTGAACATCTTTAATGTTTTTGTTTCCTGAGTTCATTGGAAAAGTGACTCCAGCAGGCAGGTCCAACCCTTGAAAATACACTTTCTTCTATGACTAATCCAAAACAGGGTCTTGTAAGTTAAACGGATGTCCTCATTGTTTCCTATGAGTAAATAAGTGGGTGGTTTAAGATGGTGTTAAGAACAGTGGTGGAAAGGGGCATTGCTAAAGGTCAAGTGCTTTAGATATCATCAAACTAAGAAGAAAGGTTGCTCTGCCAGTAATAGGAAGAAGGGGGAAAAAAGGGTTTGGGGCCCTTTTTCCTTTAAGCC
>NC_056747.1:545618004-545693434 GCF_019279795.1 Protopterus annectens | reverse complement strand
TGGAGGATGTCCATGTCAGCCGGAGAATCAGTTATGGCTCCCAGTTTGCAGTCATCTGCAAACTTGGTTAGCCATAGTTCTCCTGTGTTTGCATGTACTTCTGAGAAGTATATGCCAAACAGTAGGGGTCCCAGGACCGAGCCTTGCATGACACCACTTGTGACTGGTTTAGAGTCGGACCTGGAGCCCGCTATTCTTACTGTGTGAGTTCTGTCTGTAAGCCACTTGGCAACCCATCTCGTGACATAGGGGTTTATGTTCAGGCTGGTGAGTTTTTCTATAATATCCGAGTGGGGAATGGTGTCAAAAGCCTTGGTGAGGTCAAGGTAGGCTGTGTGAACCACCTTTCCCTCATCTATGGCCTTGGTGACTGTCTCGAAGAAGTCAACCAGGTTTAGTAGGCATGATCTGCCCTTAACAAAGCCGAACTGGGTTCCCAATGTCTTTGTTAATGAGTTCCAGGCTCGTCAGGCTTATGGGGTTAGTTACCAGGGTCAGTTGTGACCCCTCCTTTGTGGAGAGGAATAACCGTTGCTGTGTACCATTCTATGGGCACGAAGCCTGTGTAGAGGCTGAGGTTGACCAGTGTATTTAGGTGGGGGGTTAGTTCGTTTTGTAGCTCATGCAATATGCAGCCTGGGACACCATCTGGTCCCATTGATGCTGTGTTTTTGGCTTTTGAAAGGGCTGTTTTCACCTGTGCGTCTGTGATTTTTGGGACACTACACTTTTCCGGTATTGCTGTGGGCCCTTTTGGAGGTGAGGGGGGGTGAGGTTTGCACTGAATCCATCTGCCAGGATGTTGGCAATATCAGTAGGTTCAGTATATTTTGTGCTATTTTGCACTAGTTCAGTGCATATCTGCGAGTTGCCACTTGGATTCTTAACATAGCTAAAGAAGGCTTTGTGGTTATCTTTTGAATCCTTGGTTATTTTTCTTTCAAAGTTAGCCTTGGATGATTTCATAAGGGACCTCAGTTTCTTACTGATACTGATCAGGGATGTCTTTCCTTCTTGGGATTTGCTTTTTTTCTGAACTAGTTTTCTCTTCCTATTGTATAGTCTGTTTATTGCGGGGGTCCATAAAACTGGTTTCCTTCTCTTAGAGGAGTGAGTCTTGGTTTTGCTAGGGATGGCACAATCCGTGCATCCTTGTAGGTGCTCATAGAGTATATTTGTAAAGGTTGCTGCATCTTGGGAAGCGTTATCCTCTAGCGTGGAGGCTGTGAAACTTACCACCTCTGTCTTAAGTAAGATGAAGTTTGCTTTAGAAAAGTTTTTTTACTGTGGTTTCCTTAGTTGGGGGTGGTGGTGGGGTGTGGACATCCAGAGTGATTGTTTATGGTCTGATCTAACCAGTGACGGGTTGACCTCCGGTGTGGAAATCCTGTCGCCCATGTTGGTGATGACCAGGTCCAATATGTTTTCACCTCTGGTAGGGGAGTTTACCAGCTGATCCAGGGCATTCCAGGAAGTTGTCATGGTTTATTGTTTAAATCTAATTGCTCCATCTGATATGCTCGAGCCACTTAAACGTCCAGATTTAATGAGTTGTCCAGCACATCTTTCAGCCAAACTCCACTAAAGTGTGCAAAGTCAGGCTCTCTACTCCTCATTTTCAGCTGATGATCCTACATTTCCCTAACATGGCCTTGTTCTCTAAATCATCTTTACAGTCCTGCATTGTCTTTATCATATTTTTAAGTTTGCCCTGCTTGCACTCCTGCCACTTCAGTTTTGCCTTCAATTCATTCATGCAGTTATCAAGAATTAATATTGATTTTTACCCTCACCCTTGCACCATGAAGTACAGCCATATCTCAGTATAAAGCACTAGTGTCTAACATGATCTCCATTTGCTTGCTGAGAATTCTGTCTAATTCTTCCTCCATGGTATACAACAAAGGACACTTTCCTGTAGATAACAATAGCAAGTGGTTTATCAATCACAATTGTTTTCTCTCAGCCACAGAGAAGTGCAGAACCTTAAAACTCTCTCTCTCCAGTCCCTCTCACCATCTTTTCCTCTTTATGTTAAAAAAAAAAAAAAAATATCAGCCTAGGAAGAACATACATGGTTAGGCTACTATAATTGCTCTGGTATGCAATACAAATCCTTGTTACTCTCTCCTTAACATTAACTGCGGTGAGCCTGCACTCTTTCTTCTTCTGTGGTAAATTAAAAAAAACACAGATTATAGAGTGAAGAATCCTAGTTACATTATTTCATAGTGTTAAATGTTTAGTGATATGACTGAGTGCAAAAAAAAGACTATTCCACTGTAAAGTATTACTTATTGCAACACGTATTTAATTGTGGAAAATTGTGCTGAGTTATTATACTGCTATATATACTGAAAGATGGGGTAATACCCAACAGATTTTAGAAACTCCCAAAACCTTAAACATGCTAATACAATACATAGCTGTTTTTCATTTCCTTGGAGAATGTTATTACAGCCCAGGTCTGGCATGTAATTTGCCAGAAGTATTTGGGTTGTGACCATGGTGGGAATTTTCTTTGTATCTCTGCCAAAAAAGAAAAAATATATATATTCTTGTTTCCCGCCTTTTCTAAGCTAATTTAATCCAGTTTTCAGGTTTTGCTGAATTCAGGAATGTGGTGTAAGTTCCTGTGTTGCCCATATCCTTACTTGGATAGGAGGAAGTTTCTCTGTTCACCAGTCAGAGTGGGGAGCTTTGAGCAGCCTTTCTGTCCATGGAGGAGTGGTTACAGCTCAGCAACTTGTTGTTTATTGGCCGTTTTGGGCTAATTCCTATCTCTTTCATCTCCCTGCCTTAAAACCCGCATTTGTACATTTGTTTGCTTGTATAATACTCAACCAAGCTCCTTGTGGTGTCCTGCAGAGTACTACAAACAGCAGAGCGGAAAAAAAGCGACTTTCAACAGATTTAAGTATATTTTTCTCTGCATTTTCTCCTGCGACTGCTAGGCTCGCCGAAAAGCGATTTCTAGCAACTCTGAGCTTTAAAAACTCCTTGCTGCATACTAAAAAATGTTTTTTTGCTGTTAGCACTTTGAGTCATTTTTTGTGCTGTTTAACTGTTGTAAGCTACACACTAAAGTGTGCTAGCCTGATATAAGCATTTAAAGTGTTTTTGTGAATTTTCTTTGTATCTCTGCCAAAAAAGAAAAAAAAAAATATTCTTGTTTCTCACCTTTTCTAAGCTAGTCTAATCCAGCTTTCAGGTTTTGCTGAATTCAGGACTGTGGTATAAGTTCCTGTGTTGCCCATATCCTTACTTGGACAGGAGGAAGTTTTGCTGTTCAGTGAGAGTGGGCAGCTTTGAGCAGCCTGTCTGTCCCGGGAGGAGTGGTCACAGCCCAGCAACTTGTTGTTTATTGGCCATTTTGGGCTAATTCCTATCTCTCCCATCTCCCTGCCTTAAAACCCCCATTTGTGCATTTTTGCGCACTGCGGGTTAGCTAGCGTTAAACTATTCCAGGCTCCATGAAGTCTGCTCTTCAATTTTTCCCTTAGAACATGTCAAACTCTCAAACCAAGAACTCAAACTTCCCTTTTACAGCCCAGCACTTGCTCCAAACTCTCAGTAAGCACTAATAAACGCTAACACAACATCTCCCCCTTTACTATACAATAGTTCAAGGCTCCCTATATCGTCCCTACCGGGAAATCAGTAAACAGTTCAGTTATCCATACAGGCATGTCCAAAGGGCAGTTTCAGGTATACTCTCCAGTCCAGCTGGTGAATCTGGGAATCTTGAGGCAATGTTACAATTGCTTCATGTACACGGACAACCCTCTCCTCCTTCCAACAAACACAAATGTATGTGAGAGATGCAACTATACAGCCAAACTGGAGGCCAAGCTCTCTCAACCCAAGGCTGGCACAGCCAGTCAGGAGGAGAAGGGAAACACTTGCACCACAGTTCCAGTCTCACATAAAACAGTCATACATGCACCAGCAAACAACACACATAAATACTCAAAAACATACTCGGAGGCTCTAAATAAAAATCTGCCTAAGCAGCAGAGACCTCCAAAGCAGACATCCAAGCAACCTCCACCCTCAAACAAAAACCTCGTATCACATACTTCACAAAGCCAGTGTGCCAAGCAACCACAGCCCGTAAGGCACAACAACACACCCAATACACTAGTAATAGGTGACTCCATAATCAGGCACACTGACGTCCCACTCACTAGACTGAACAAGGAGAAGGTTACTGTGAGCTGCCTGTTGGGTGCCAGGATCTGCCACATAACAGAAGCACTCAGGTCACTCCAAAACAAGTAAAAATATGACTCTGTCAATAGTACATGTTAGTGTGAATGACCTAAGATGTACCTCCCTGGACTACATGAAAAGAGACATAGGGGATTCCTCTGATCATATAGCCCAGGCCGGTATGACCCTCACCTTGAGTAGCATCTTGCCTCACCAAGAATGATGCCACAGTACGAGGAAAAAATGATCAGTTTTAACAACTGGCTAAGCTATTGGTGTCATTCAAAGGGGATCCAATGTCTGTCAGCCTGGGACGACATGCCTGACAAGCCACGCTGCTTAGCTAGAGATGGCTTGCACCTGTCGCCCTTAGGCTTTCGAATACTGGCCAAGGCTTTTGCCACCCCATAGTGCCTCTTTTTAGGCAAGGCTCAAAAGATAAACCCGCCTCCATAAACAACACAAGAAACCAAAAACTGAGGGTAATGCTACTCAATGCCAGAAGTCTAAAACCTCAAAATGCACACACTCGAGGCACTCCTTAGCATGGAGCAAATCAATATCTGTGCACTAATAGAAACCTGGTTCAAAGCTCCAGAGAGCACCCCAGCACTACCAGGCTACAACTCATATCATAACTTTCGGCCCCAGAACCCGAAACAAAATACAAAAGGAGGGGGTGTATCCATTTTCATAAAGGATACCCACACCTCCAGGTTAGTAGCACAGCACGAGGCCTCAGAGACCATCCATGTGCAACTAACAGTGGGCAAAGCTGCTTTTCAGATCGTAGCCTGCTACAGATCACCTACCTTGTCTCAGGACCCACACTCTGCATTCCTGAGAGCACTGGAAAATATAAAGGTCCTACCAAACACCATGATATTGGGAGATTTCAAATACCCAGACACTGACTGGGAGAATTACTCTAGTACAAACTCCTTTGCCCAATGCTTCCTAGAGTTTATAAACTCCAATGCCCTGGAACAGCCAGTCACCACACCCACTAGAGGTGACAACATACTGGACCTGATCATCACCAACATGGGGGATCAGTGTTCCACACCAGAGGTAAACCCCTCACTGGTGAGATCAGATCATAAACTAATCAGACTGGACATCCACATCCCGACCCCACCCCCAGTCAAGGAAACCACTGTGAAAAACTTTTCAAAAGCAAAGTTCACACTTCTCAAGACCGAGGTGGAAAGTTTCAAAGCCCCCTTACTAAAAGATAATGCTACCCAAATCGCAGAATCCTTTACAAGTGCATTCTCTGAGCATCTACAGGGATGCTATCCCAAGTAAAACCAAGACTCACTCCTCCAAAAAGAGGAAACCACTCTGGTGGTCCCCAGCCATAAATAAACTATACAACAGAAGGAGGAAACTACTACACGATAGAGCAAAATCCCAAAAAGGAAAGGCATCATTGATCATTATTAGCAAGAAACTATGATCCCGCATAAAATCATCCAAGGCCAGTTTCGAAAGAAAAATTGCCAAAGATTCTAAAGATAACCACAAAGCCTTCTTTAGCTATGTCAAAAATTTAGGTGGCAACTCTCAGATATGCACTGAGCTAGTGCAAAATGGCAAAAAAATACACTGAACCAACTGACATTGCTAACATCCTGGCTGACAAGTTCAGTGCAAACTTCACCCCCAAAAGGGCCCGTGTCCATCCCAGAAGAATGCAGAGCCCCAGACATCACAGACCTGCAGGTAAAAACAGCCCTCTCCAAAGCTAAAAACACAGCATCAATCGGACAGGATGGTGTCCCAGGCTGCGTCTTACATGAGCTCCAAAAGGAACTAAACCCTCACCTAAATTCACTATTCAATCTCAGCCTTACCACAGGCTTTGTACCCAAAGAATGGCATACAGCAACAGTCATCCCGCTCCACAAAGGTGGTGCCACAACAGAACCTGGGAACTATTGCCCTATAAGCCTGACTAGCCTGGTCTGCAAAGCTATGGAGTGAATCATCATGGAACTTATAAACAGAGACATTGGGAACCTCCAGACACTGGACCCTACCCAATTCAGCTTTATCCCCAGTTCCACTACCCACCTAAGCAAACATCCACACAAACCCTCACTGTCTCCCACAATAACAGAAATATAATATCTACACCTACTTGCATACTTGCAAAGTTCCACCGATGGTCCCACATCAAATACTATAATCCCTCAACCAAGAAAGCTCAGTTTCTATTAAGTAATCTGCATTATAAATTACACATTCTAAAAAAGCATTCCTTACAAAATGGTGACATCCATCCTAATCCAGTCCCAACCAATGTCCTACCTTATGATCTTCTTACCACCAATCCCTCTATCACACTCAGCCCTAATAAACTCCCCAACTCACTCTTGATAGTACATCTCAATATCCAAAGTGTCAATAATAAAGATCCTCATCTCCTTTGCATTCCTTACAAAATGGTGACATCCATCCTAATCCAGTCCCAACCAATGTCCTACCTTCTGATCTTCTTACCACCAATCCCTCTATCACACTCAGCCCTAATAAACTCCCCAACTCACTCTTGATAGTACATCTCAATATCCAAAGTGTCAATAATAAAGATCCTCATCTCCTTTTTCTCTTAGACATATACTCTTTTGACATTTTATGCCTCACAGAGACTTGGTTAAAGCCACAAACTCAAAATAATGAAATTATCCCACCAGGATATAATATATTGAGACATGATCGTAAAAACAGAAAATGAGGGGGAGTGGCATTTCTTTTCAAGGACTGGCTACAAGTTACCACTTCACCTTATAACCCACCTAAAGATAATAATGCAGAAGTCCTCATTTAAAAGATTCAGCTAAATTCTAGTAAATCCATAAATATATGCATCTATCTACTTCCTGGAAATAACAACTCCTCCTTGGAGGATATTCTTAGCTGGGTCTCAGCAACCTTCCCACAAGAAACTATAATCCTTGGTGATGTCAATATTGACTGGAAGTGCATCAATACTGAGCATCCCACTTCACATATTAACCTTCATGGCTTCTCTCAGGCCATCACCTCCCCAACTAGAATTAACAAACCAAACCAAAAAGAGAACACCTTAGATTGGATGCTCATTAATAATCACCACCAAACTTATAGAGTAGGTATCTTCCCTAACGATGTAAGTGACCACTGCTTGACCTATATAATCAGGCAAAAAATAGATATCTCTCACCCAACATCATGCAGGATTATACGTTCCAACAAACAGTTTAACCAAAAACTATTCCAGACCAAACTTAGTGCCTGTGATTGGACTAATCTAAAAATGTCCCATTGGAAGAGGCTGTCCAATACTTTAACTCTAAATTCTTAACTATTCTAGACCAGCATGCACCCAAATGTAAAATAAGAATCCGGTCAAAATCAGTCCCATGGCTCTGCAAAGATACCAGGCAAAAAATCCTACTCCGAAATAAAGCCTGGACTAGGTGGTGAACTACTAAAAGGACATCTGATCAACAAACATTTAGACAATTAAGAAACACAACTAAAAAAATCTATACTCTTAGACAAAAAAAGTCTACTGTAAAATACAGCAAACACACCAGAATAACCCTCAATGATTCTGGGCAAGTATCAATAAACTCCTTTACCCAGGACACTCCAGTACACCAACCACTATAGGAGCTAATCTTGTGACTCCATTCCAAACTGCAAACGACTTTAACTCCTTCTTCACAGAAGCCATCCAATCTCTAGCCAGTCAGCTACCCCCTGACACTTCCAGCCTCCAAACCCCTATGACTAGCACACTTCCTAATACAACCCATCTCTACCAATTCCATTTTCAAACTCCTAGCTAAACTTAAGCCTTGTACCCCTTCCGCTGACCAGATTCCTGCTGAATATCTGCAAAAAGCAGCTAAAGCAGTAGCTTATCCTATTGCCATCCTAATAAATAGAACCATTAAGGAAGGATACATCCCTGCCATCTGGAAAATCTCACACATCATCCCCCTACACAAAGGTGGTATCTCCAATGACTATTCAAACTATTGGCCCATAGCCCTTCTATCCCCCTTAGCAAAAATAATGGAAAAATGCATTCATCATCAACTAATAGGCCATCTTACTCAACTTAACATACTAGCCAAAAGCTAACATGGCTTTAGGCCATACCATAGTACCCCTACTGCCCTCTTATCCTTTACTGACACCATTAATAGATACCACAATAACAATGAACTCTCTTCAGCTCTATTTATCAATCTTTCAAAGGCTTTAGATACGGCACGCCACTCATTGCTTATTTATCTTCTCAAATCACTTTCCCTAGATTCTCTGTCTGTAAAATGGTTCACTTCCTACCTGAGCAACAGGCAACTGGCAGTGCTTTGGGAGAATAAACTATCATCTCACCTGCCAGTTACACTGGGTGTACCCCAGGGCTCCATTCTAGGTCCTCTCTTATTTTCAATTTTTATTAATGATCTCTACTTAGCTATTCCCAATGCAACTTGTATACAATATGCAGATGATTCTACATTAATTTGTACATCTAAATCTGCATCTGAACTGCAATCCCAAACCCAGAAGATATTTAACATAGTTGAGACATGGTTCTTGAAGCGCTGCCTCCTTTTGAATCCCAAAAAAAACAAAGGTACTGCTCTTTACTCCTACTCACAGGTCAACACCAAAAGACGTGTCAGTCATCTCTAATAATGGCACCCTCATATCACCAGACGTTACCACCAAACTCCTAGGGATCACAATAGACAACAACCTTAATTTTGATACCCATATTAACAACATTATAAAATCATTTAACAGAAAAATGGGCTCCCTGTATAAAATTAAACCCTAACACCAGCAGCAAGAACTACCATTGCCCACTCCCATCTAATCTCTACTCTTCTCTATGCCTCAACAATTTATACCAACCTTTCCAAAAATAATCTTCTCAAACTAGCTACCTCCTATGACAGCATTGCCGAATTTGACACTGGTAAACCTTTCAGAACTCATCACTGTCATAACCTCAAACAGCTCGGGTGGCTTGAACTACAAAATCTGCTTCAATTCAACCAATTTACTATTGCCCATAAGATCCTTAACCAGCCTAACAATACTCCTAAACCTCATAACCCCTTATAGAAATCTTAATGCCTTGCGTTCATCAAATAAACTCCTAGTTAACATCAATAAGTCTAACAACATGGCAGGAGACTCTATGTTCTCAAATAAAATTGGGAAAGAGTGGAACCTTCTACCTAGTGAACTTACTTCCCTTCCTTCCTTATCACTCTTTAAACAAAAACTTCAAATCTTCCTGAAAACACACTGGCTTTGCCCTTGTAGTAACCCTGACTAAACAATCATTCCTGCTACTAGTATGTTTACTAACTCTATTTGCTCCTCTATTTTACTGTCTTTTAGTGCAACATGAATGCACTTATCCAGAAATATGAAGCTGTATTAGCTACTAGTGTATGTAAATAATTAGCTCTAAATACTGTAAATATTTTATGAAATGTGTAGAAATACTCATCTACGTCTAATTTTTGTAAATAAATGATCTTGTCTGTGTCTGTCTTTGAGCTTTTCTCCCCGGGCCTCTACTGAAAATGGTCATGTATCCAGTTAGACTAGCCCGGTCAACAAATGTAAAATAAATAAATAAAAATAAACAATATCACATTTGGGGACATCAGACTGAAGGAATTAAACCCAGGATAAGTGAATGATCAGCTCATAGTCTTAACTTCTTATGATGAGCTTGTACACACATTTTTGTCTTACACACACACACAAAACACAGCATCATGTGCAATCATGCTGTGATTTTCTTAAGCCATTCCTTATATTTTTGTTTTATGTTTCAGCATCTTCTCCTACAATGCAGCCAATTATAGTCAGTTATCAGTCACTTTTCCTGTGCTGGATTATCCCATGTTAAAATCTCTAAATGGCACACACTAGGAGTATGGCATTTTGTCAAAACATGATTTACTAAAACTGAGTTTAGCTGAACATCTTTCATATAATGATTATCAGTAGATAACCATGCCACATCTCAAAGAAAATGAATATTTAGGTTTGCTTGACAGAGGGAAGATTCCAGATATTTTACTGAAGAAAATGTATTATAAGAACTCCCAAAAATAGTTGTGTATAATGGAGTGGTTCCTAACAAGATTCACCCTTAAGTGTATAGATAAACAGCCTTGAGTGTATAGGTAAGTGGGAGAATAAATCAGAATAGTTTAACTGTAGGGCAAATCTTGTTTCACTGCACAGTCTTTTTTTTCAATATGTGGTGTGAGGCACAAATATTGTGGCAGCACTGATTCACGTTAAACATATCTAGAAGAGTTTTGTTTTTAGGCTGAGTAACTGGCTATGAGATCGGGACACAACATCACTCTTAATCTTTGATCAAGTTATGGTGTGCCAAATACTGGCTACCAAGTAATTCATTACATAATCAAAAACAAGTGTGACTGACAGTTCATTTTGCCATGCAGAAACACATTAGAGCAATGCACTACACAAAATAAAAATGTTGCCTTCATCCAGGTCCTTGGTGAAATTATTGAAGAACTCCACCAGGTTTAGCAGGTGTGATCTGCCCATAATAAATCTAAACTGGGTTGGGTCAAGAGTTTTAAGGTCACCTATATCCTTGTTGATAAAATCCATGATGATTTTTCTCCATGGCCTTGCAGATAAGGCTGGTTAAACTTATAGGTCTATAGTTCCCGAGGTCGGTTGAGGGACCCCTTTGTGCAAGGGGATTACTGTTACTGTTTTCCACTCAGCTGGGACAAAGCCAGTGCTTAGAATGAGATTGAAGTGTGTGTGTGCAGTGGTTCCGCTAACTCCTGTTTTAGACCATTTAATAGGCAGTCTGGGATGTTGCCCAGTCCCATAGAGGCTGTGTGTTTTTGGCTTTTAAGAGTGCGGCCATGACCTGCTCTCTGGAGTTACTAGGCAAAGGACTGGTAACAGGTATGTTATGGGGTATGATACAGAGGGTGACTTTTTCACCAAAAATGTCTGCTAGCAGATGTCTGGGACATCCATTGGCTAGGGATGATGGAAAGACTCTGGAAATTTGATGGTCGCAGGTTTCTGCATGGCAGAAGGACCCAAGAATCAGTACTGCAACGCTGATCTACTCAAACATCTACAACTGTACTTTATTTCTTAGATCAGGGTGAACAGTCTGCATAATGTACACTAGCAGACAATATCCTTTGCTTCAGGGAGGGGAGAAAAGTTAATAGATATGCAACTCTTCAAAAGGGCCTGGCTAACTGAGTTATGTACCCCCACCAAAGCTTGCTGACTGTAATTTCATTTAGATGACATCTGACTAGTAACATTGCTAATTTCATTGCTTGTTAAAAATGTCTCCACAACAGCTATTCTTTCCACAGTCACATTGTCTTTTATGCTTATGTTTAGCAAAGCACCGAATTCAGACTTGTATTCTAGGGAACAGCATCCTTTGAAAAGAGTACATGTTGACATCAGAACCTAAAACATTTCATTACTGCAATTTTCTGCCTTTCTCTTAGTAATCTTTTTAACTGCTTGGGAATCCTGTGCACACCGTAGTAGGGCCTGCTATAGCAGTCCCATAGAAGACAAATAATACACGTGTGTGAACTCACAATATCCCTGAATCTTCGAGAAAGTTTTGGCTGTATTTCCACTTGTTTGTCACATCTTTTCTCGCTCTGTGCATAAGCAGCCTTTAGACTTTACACCATGTACACATATTTAGCTTAATATGGCACAGAAGAGGGAGGTTTATAATGCTATAAATTCCATTTTTAATTGTATTTTTTACAGAAAGGTTGAGTCAGGGAAAGAACTAGAGATATCTTTACTGCGAATGCCACATTACATACACACAAAAGATGCATACAAAAAGCCTAGCAGTTGTCACAAAGGATTAATCCTATGATCTGTTATTAAACTACTTCCTGAAGTCCTGTGTTTGATTCCCACAGCTTCTGCTTATCTTCTACTGTGCATCTCGTCTCTTAATCAGGCAGTGCTCTAGGGTAATTGGGAAACTGGGATAATTTCCTCAATGGTCTCCTAAACAGCATGCCTAGTGACTTTACCTATAAGCCACAATGTGACAAAAGAGGGGACATAACTCCTCTATTTAAATGCACTCAGACTTGTACTCTACAATGAAGTGATTGGTTCACGATATCAGTAATGTAGCAGAATGTGTTGCAGTACTTATTCTGAAAACTCTACAGTTATAACACTCGGATAGACAAAAAGGCTACCTGTCTTTTTGTGCCAATTGTGATCATGTATGTATCAAGCTGTAATTTTCAATTGCTGCAATTCTGTAGAATCAAAAGTGCTTTGCATAAACAATTGTTTCTTTTTATGTGTGCCCAGAGACACACCCTGGAAAAAAGAGAAGTATGATAGGTTAATTATTTAACTATTACTATAGTAACACTAATTTCATTTTTTCTGATAACACCAGGATTGGGAGCATGCGCTTATGATTCATGTTTAAGCAGTGATGTAAGATAAAATAATTTCTGCAGATGAATAAATTATATATGAAACAGATTATTAGTACAAGTAATTGAAATTAAAACGTGGAGTGGCTTCAAGCATGCAGAGCAGTGCATTAAAGCAATGATTATGACTAGTTGAATGTTATATTTCCAGCAAGTAGAGATAATGTTTCCATTGTATTGAATGCCAGTAAGAATCTTACATTAATTGTTGGATTCAGAAATGTAAATCATATGAATGAAAATGCATGAATAGGAAGGAAATACTCCAAAGGTGGAAATCCAAAACTGCTATAGGCAGTGAGAGGTTTACACACACACACGCACACATTTTTTGTATGTATATATATATATATATATATATATATATATATATATATATATATATATATATATATATATATATATATATATACATATATATATATATATATATATATATATATATATATATATATATATATATATATATATACATATACATATATATAAAAAAACATGAAAAAACAGCACTAAATGTAGTTTGGGACAAACTAAGTTGTCCTGGTCCCGCGAATAAGGGGTAAAGGGGTAAGGGGAGGGTATAGAGGTAGAACTTAAGGTGAGGATTTGTAGTTGGATAGGATAGTGGGATTGTGGTGGTGAAAGGGTTAAAGAGAGAGGGAGATGTGAAAGGAAGTGAGGTCGGGGAAGGAGGGACTTTTGACAGGATTAAGTGTTAGAGATTAAAGGAAGTAGGCACATTTGGCGTGAGTTGGTGGTACAGTAACAACTAGCTTACGTCCAGATGACCTGTAGATATTGTGGATGCAGGTAGGCCTTGGATGGTGGGAAGAGAAGGGGTTAAGTTAACTGGGTCGGTTCCCTCCTCTCCCTTTGGTGTTTTATATAGTGTTAATTTAATGTGGGGTTGGAGTCTGGGAATATAGGTTGAGGGACAGGGCTTACTGGTAGGGAAGGGTGAAAGAATACTGAGAGCAGAGTGTGTGGGTGTGGGTGAATGGTTGGGGGTGGTCAAAAAAAAGGGATAAAGTGTTGGTGTTCAGCTTACCTGGGTGTTGAGGTGATTCTCCGGTGGTCCGGTGGGCCTGGGGTTGTGGTGGGTGTTTCTCGGTGTCCTGGATTCACGGTTGAGGTCCTCCTGGTGGCCCGGTGGTGTCTCTGGTGGGGTGGTAGAGCCGGTCACGGTGGTTGGGGTCTTTGTGGTCGTCCGCTGCCACTGAGGTTGCTCCCTGTTGTCCGTGTGTCTCTGGGGGATCCATCGTGCCTTTTTCCAGTTGGGCCATGTGGTCGATTGACATCCATGGGGGTAGGCCAGGCCTGTCGTTACCTCCTCCTGGTGGAAGGCCATTGGTGCCATGCGGTTGGGGTAATCCAAAAAAAAAAAAAAAGGTGTTCTCCCGGTGGTCATAGTAGGCAGTGGGGGGTCCATCATCGTAATCCGGTCCCATTAGCATTGGGGGGTAGTAGTGGATCATCTCCTCATGCTCCCTGGTGGGTTCATGGGCTGCCGTGCCCTTTTCTGAGGAAACTGTTCTCCCGGTGGTCGTGGTAGGCGGTAGCGTTGGGAGGGTAGTGGCGGATCATCTCCTCTTACTCCCTGGTGGGTTTGTGGGCTGCCATGTCCTTTTCAGTAGAAACAGTTCTCCCGGTGGTAGGCAGTGGGGGGGGGTCCATTGTTGCATTCTGGTCTCATCTATGAACCATGGTTCAAATATTCATCTGAATGCCCACAAAAAACTATCTGTAGCTTCCATCTATATTCCTCCAGGCAACAATATACCCATACTGGAAAACATCCTATCCTGGTTCACCCTCAACATACCTTATGAAACACTCATTCTTGGATATGTCAATATAGACTGGGCAAAACTATCTACTGACTCTCCCTTACATAGTATTCATCTTCATGGTTTCCACCAACTCATTTCTACACCGACTCGCTTCCACAAAACCTCAGCCTCCAGCTCCATAATAGACTGGATTCTCACAAACACCCCCCATCACTACCACCACCTCTCAACCTTATCAGACTTCCTTAACGACCATCTCCCTACCTCCATTCTAAGATATAACTTTCACACACTTAAACCTCACCTTTTCAAATATTGTAGAAAACTATCTACATTTAATCCTTCACAGTTTAACTCTTTACTACAAAACATAGACTGGTCCATCCTTAAACAACTCCTTCTAAATGAGTCTGTTAACACTTTTAACAGCATTTCCTAAATACTCTGGACTCCCTAACTCCCTCTAGGAAGATTCGAGTGAAATCCAATCATGCTCCCTGGCTTTCAAAAGGAACTAAGTCTATCATGAAACAGAGACAGTGTCTGGAAAGCCTGGAGCAAATCTAAACAAACACCTCTTCTACTCCAATACAAACAACTACGTAATCTTGCTAAAAAACAGGCAATAATTGACAAGAAGTCATTCTATAGCTCTGGCCAAAACAATCATAATCTAAACCCTCGTAAATTTTGGACAACACTCAACAGCATCCTTTATACTGGTAGTCCCTCTAACCCCTCACTCTACCCAAACACAACTCCTGAGGAAACAGCTACCCTACTTAATTCACATTTTATCTCCTCCATCCAAAATCTCCTACCCTCTCAATCTACCTCTTCCTCTTTACCTGACCCCTCACCCACCCCCAACACTACACCCTTTTGCTTCAAGCCTGTTCCCATCTCCTACATCAAATCTCTACTGCTCAAACTCAAACCCTGCTCCCCCTCCACTGACAAACTACCCTCTACCTACCTCAAACTTGCTGCTGACTCCATCGCCTACCCAGTTACAATATTAATAAATAGATCTATACTAGAACCTACTGTTTCTATCCTTTGGAAATCCTTCTACACTATCCCACTCCACAAAGGAGGTAAATCCACTGACCCTTCAAACTACCGACCTATTGCCATACTGTCCCCATTATCTAAGATACTAGAAAAATGTATCCACACCCAGCTTATGGATCACCTTATCAATCAAAACTTACTCACCTCTACTCATCATGGCTTTCGCCCCTCTCACAGCACAACTACTGCTCTACTCTCCTTCACTCACACCATTGCAGAATCTCTGGACAACAATAAACTTACTTCCTGTCTCTTTCTAGACCTCTCCAAAGCTTTTTGATACAGTGTCTCACCCACTACTACTATCTAAACTTACAAACTTTCACCTCTCCACCTCCACCCTCAACTGGTTTGCTAGCTATCTCTCTGAATGCAAACAATCAGTTAAATGGCTCCCTTCCACTTCTCCTTTCTTACCTATCTCCACTGGTGTTCCACAAGGTTCCATCTTGGGTCCCCTCTTATTCAACATCTTCACCAATGATCTCTTCACCTCATGCCATCAGTCACCACTCATACAATATGCAGATGACTCCACAATCATTTCTACAGCCAACAACATCTCTGACCTAAACTCCCCAACCCAAACAGCTCTACTTTCCACTGAACAATGGCTTTCAGAAAATCTACTGATTCTCAATCCTACTAAAACCAAACTCCTACTCTTCCTGCCCCACTCTCTTAATCATCATAAATCCTCCTTTGTCATTAAGTCTCGCAATAACACAACTATCCTACCTGTCACCCACACAAAACTATTAGGAGTCATTATCGATGATGAATTAAAATTCAATCAACACATACAACAATGTATAAAGAAAACACTTCAGAAATTAGGTCTATTATACCGAAACAAAAAATATCTCAGTCCCGAGGCTAGACTCACCCTAGGACAAGCACTTCTCCTCCCCTCACTCCTCTATGCTGCTCCTGTTATAACAAATATCCAAACAACTACCCTGAATAAACTCCAACAATCCTACCACAAAATAGCCAGATTCATCACCAACTCCCCAAATAACACACACCACTGCATTGCTTTAAAGACTCTACACTGGCTAGAACTCCCTCAACTACTACATCTCTATCAGTTTCACATGCTACACTCTATGCTCTTTAAACCATCCAACTGTCCATCTTTATCTCATCTTGTCTCTGTCTACACCCCATCTTGACCTCTCCGAACCTCTAATCAACAATTGCTTGACATTTACCACCCAAATAAGTCAGTAGGTAAGTTGCTCTACAAACACTCGGTGGCCATTGCTTGGAACAAACTACCCCTTGACATTCGCTCAATCCCTCACACCCCACTATTTAAAAAGAAACTTAAGACACATCTACTCAATACCAAAATCTGCCCCTGCTATGACCCTACATAGTTCTGTCCTCCCCCCACATTGGAATCACTCAGTCTATCCTGGACATACCTTGAACTTTAACCCACTACCACAGTTACATAGTATCTGAAAAAAAAAAAAAACTTGTGCTGGCATCTAACTATGGTTGTTTTCTATTTGTTACTACTGTAAGACTAGTTTTATTTCTGTTGTTTCCTGTGTGGGTATACTACTGTAATGTTTTTTATTATTGTACTATCTGGAGCTTTTCTCCTCGGGTTTCCACTGAAAATGGGACAAAATCCCAGTTGGACTAACCAGGTTAACAAATGTCAATAAATAAAAATAATAAATAAATCTGCATTGGTGGGTAGTGGCGGATCTTCTTTTCATGCTCCCTGGTGGTTTCGTGGGTAGCTTCTGCCGTTTTTTTGGCCGTTGGGTCCAGGCGCCAGTTTGCACATGCGCACTGCTGTCCTTGGCCGTTACATCTCTGGATTGTCGTTCTGGGAGGAAAGGTAAGTGTTTTCAGGCTCAATTGTGTGAATGGTGATAGGATTGGGTGGCTGGTATGTAGGGATACAGTAAGAGGTGCAGGATTACTTTTTTATTTAATAATATATATATATTTTTTTTTTATATGTATAGATGGATATATATATATGGGGAGGGATATTGATAGGTGATAGTCTAGGGTTAGGAAGGGGTTGCAAGCTGTAAGAGGTGTAGCTGATTGGGTGTGCAGCTGAAAGGTGAAGTGTGTGCCAGGAAGGGGTATATTTTAAGATACGAGGGGCAAGGCAACACTAGGGATTGGGGGGGGAGTAGGGCAGTCAGGCTTGTGGAACAGTTTTAATATTGTGTTTCTCTTTTACAGATGGCTAAATTACCAGAACTAAGGCAGAGATGGCAAGCTATTGTGGCCCTAGCGGAGAAGCTGTTCCAGGAGGTGGCAAGTGAGGTGGTACAGGAACCTGAACAGACCCCGGGTCAGAAGAGGCGGCGCACAGCAGGGAGAACCCCAGCTGGAGGGAAAAAGCAACAGGCATCGCAGCAGGCGGTAGCAGTGGATACACCGGTTCCCAGTACATTGCAAGACGAAGGTGCAGGTAATGGTTTTACTACAGCAGTATTGTCTGGGGAACTAGGGGTTGAGGATTGTGGTGGGGAGAGTGATGATGAAGACTTGTCAGTTGGGGAGTTCAGGGTGGTGTGCAAGGGATAGAGGAGGTTCAGAAGCAACTAGCACAGGGTGCCAGGTACCCAGTTAGAGATGCGACGGGGGTGGCAGTTGGTTCCGGGGACAGTTTGGTCTTGGACTCGGAGGTAGGCTCTAACTTTGGGCTGCAGCCCGGGGACTGGTTGGCTACCCAATCTTTAGGACAGAGGACAGGAGCAGTTTTCCTGACTCTGCACATTCCGGGCTCGGTTAAGGAGAAAATTTAGAAAGGAGAGTATTTGGATTTGTTTGAGCTGATTGATGCAGAAGGGGTCTAATGGCTAGTGGAAGCAGAGTCCTCTAATAGGAAGGACTTGTTGGCATCTTTAGCAGCATTGAGAAGGCAGAGGGTAGGTAAGCTTCTCCCTAGGACATGGGATAATTGGGTGGTTGGCTTTATTTATTTTATGGCAGTGCAGCTGGAGGACGGGTCTTTGGCCCTGCCACTTCTAGGCTATTTCCTTACCATTTGTGAGGCTCAATGGTTAAGGCCAGGTAATGCGCGGCTTTGGTACGATCAGCATTTCCGGAAACGGAAGGCTGTGGACCAGTCACTTTGTTGGGAGGTGCATCATCCAGATCTATGGTTGGCTACGATGATGGATAGTTATGGCGGCTTTAACAGAAGGTTGAGTGGGGCGGAAACAGCGGGTGTGTGTTGGTCATTTAATAGTGGCTCCTGTTCATGGGTGGAGTGCAAATTTTCACACGTTTGTTCAAGATGTGGAGGGAGTCATTCAGTCATTGGCTGTGGTTGGCAAGATCTGTCCACCTGGAACTCTAATGTTATGGGTCATGAGGGTGGATTTGGTGGGCAAGGATTTCAACCGGTCCAGGGGAGGGGTAATTTTCGTGGGTCTTGGGGATTTGGACTCGGATTCTTTAGAGGCAGTAGAGGAAGGGGCACCATTCCCCATTAAGGTGGAGGTTCTCCAGGGTATGCTTCAGCAGTTTCCAGGTCTGGCCATCAAAGAGGAGATAATACAAGGATTTCAAGGGGGGTTTCCTATTAAGTCCACCGTGGGAGGGGGGGGGTTGCAAGAATTTATGATCTGTTCAAGGTAAAGAGGGCATCTTGGAGGTTTTACTGGAAAAAGAGTGTCGGGCAGGGCAGTTATTGGGTCCTTTCGCCAGTCCGCCTTTTAGTACTTACAGGGTGTCGCCTTTGGGGTTGGAGCCAAAGAAGCGAGTGGGGGAATTCAGAGTGATGCATCACTTGTCGTATCCAGAAGGGAATTCAGTAAATTATTAAATTGCAGAAGGGGAGGTTAGGGTGCATTACGCTTCCTTAGATGCAGTGAAAGTGATTAAGGAATTTAGGGAGCCATGGTTGGTTAAGGTTGACATTGAGTTGGCTTTTCGATTGTTGCCTATTAGGAGTGAGGATTGGCCACTACTGGGGATGCGGGTAAGTGATAAGTACTACTTCGATAAAGCTACGCCTATGGGTTGTTCAGTGGCATGTGTGACTTTTGAGAAGTTCAGTACAGTATTACATTGATTTGGCAGCAGAGAGTGGAAACTCAAAAGCAATGCATTATTTAGATGATTTTTTGTTGGTGGGCGAAGGAAAGGTAGGAGCATAGGAGGAGTTGTGGGAGTTTACGATTATGTGTGATGAGTTAGGGGTACCATTGGCTCAGCATAAAATGGAGCGTCCAGCAAGAGCAGTAGAATTTCTGGGATTAACAGTTGATGCTAAGAGGGGACTATTTTGTTTACCCGAGAATAAAATAGAGAGGCTTAGGTCGGCTACACGTTTGGTGTTGGGTAAGGATAAGATTCGGATTCGTTCAGTTATGGAGTTGCTTGGTCTTTTGAATTTTGCCTGTCAAATGGTGCACCCAGGGTGAGCTTTTTGCAGGTCAGTGGCGTATTTGCTGAAAGGGGGTCATAGCAAACACCATTGGGTTAGGGTGACCCAACTGATGCGGGAGGACTTGTTGTTGAATGGGTTTTTGCAACAATTTAATGGGATATCTTTTTGGCAGTCAGACTGGGTGGGGCTGGAGGAACTTCAGTTGTTTACGGACACAGCTGGGGGTGCTGGCATGGGGGCCTATTTTGGGGGTCGGTGGTTTGCGGCTGAATGGCCGTGGGATTGGAAGGAGGTATGGAAGCAAGATGTAGCCTTTTAGAGTTGATGCCTATATGGGCAGCTTCTGTGGTGTGGAAGGAGCAATTGAGAGGCAAACATGTAGTTTTTCACTCTGACAATATGGCTGTAGTGAGGGTATTGCAAAAGAAGATGGCTAAGTCGGGTTTGTTATTGTTGGCATTATGTAAATTAGTTTTGCAGAGCCTCTTAATAAATTTTTCTTTTACAGGAGTGCATGTGTCTGGCATAAGGAATGAGATTGCTGATAGCTTGTCCTGATTTCAATTTTGCAGGTTTCGAGGGTTGGTTCCATGGGCGGAGGAGGTGCCAGAAATCCTGCTAGAGGAGGTGTGGAATCTTGGGTTGATGTAGCCAGGCAGTTGGCATGGCATTCCTGGGCCCCTTCTACCAGGAAGGCGTATGGTAGAGCTCTTTCTGATTTTAATCAGTTTATTTTGCAGCTGCCAGAAGAGGAAGGGGTATGGTCAGAGGAATTACTATTGCGATATGTAGCAAGTGCTTGGGGGCTAGGCAAGGCTTTGCAGATGGTTAAGGTGGATTTTGCTGCAATTAGCATTTTCTCTAAGGTAGTGGGGTTGCAGGATTTCACTAAGTCTTGGACATTAGGGCAGATGTTGAGGGGTTGGGGGAGAGTGGTGGTGGAACGTAGGGATATTCGATGGCCGCTTACGAGGGTTATATTGAAAGTTTTGTTGAAAGGGTTAGGTTTATTGCAAAGAGGGTCTCCAGATTACTTTATGTGGGGTGCGTTATGTACATGGTTATATTTTGGCGCTTTCCGTATTTCGGAGTTGTTAGGCTCGTTATGTTGGAAGGATGTTATAATAGGGGAGGGTGAGGTTACTATTGCATTAAGGAGGAGTAAGACAGATCAATTGGGTAGGGGATGTTTGGTGGTGCTTAAAACTGACAGGAATCCTTGCCTTTGTCCAGTAATATGGGCTAAAGAATTTATGAAGAGGCAGAAGGGGAGTGTGGATCAGTTAATTTTTTGTTCAATGGATGGGAAGGTGGTGTCAAGTAGTAGATTCATAACTTTGGTGAGGAGGGTTTTACGTTGCATGGGATTTCTGGCGGAAAGGTTTGCAGCTCACTCGTTTAGGATAGGTAGGGCCTCAGATTTAGCTAAAGAGGGCAATTCCATTGAATTGATTAAAAGAGTGGGGAGGTGGTCTTCAAATGCATTTTTGCCTTATATTAGATAAGTTGTGGTCTGAGTATTAATTTTTTCTTCTTTTCTTTTAGAGAAGCACATTATCATCTTGGGGCATTCGTATATCCACTGAGCAGAGAAGCGTGCTTTAATTAGGGATGATGGGGTAAATTTGCATTTATCACATTTAGGATGGTCAGTGACGACATGGTGTTAGGGGTCTTAGGTGGGATGGGTTGTTGCATGAATTTGAGAGGGTTAAACTGAAGGTGGGTTGTCCTGGTATACTAGTCATTCATTTGGGGGGCAATGACTTGTGCATTGTTGATAAAAAAGAAAAAAACAATTAGTGGACATTATTCTGCAA
This sequence comes from Protopterus annectens, assembly GCF_019279795.1. Lineage (NCBI taxonomy): Eukaryota > Metazoa > Chordata > Ceratodontiformes > Protopteridae > Protopterus > Protopterus annectens. The sequence continues at coordinate 545,671,623 of NC_056747.1, read as the reverse complement.
GATTTAATGAGGTTACAGTCATTGTACCCGGGTATGGAAATTGTGTGGTCAGAGTTGTGTTGGAGGGCTGCATATAGTTATAGGGCGATTGAAAGGGTTAGAAGGTGTGTTAATCAAAGGCTGGCTAGGCAATTAAGAATTTTGGGGATGCATACCATTGACCATAGAGATTTTGGGGATGGAGTGGAGTCTTGGTACCGAATGGATGGAGTAAACCTTAATGATGTAGGATTGGAGCTTTTTAATTTGCATTTAAAGCTCTTTTTAGAGGATATGATTGTGGCTAGGGTTTAGGAGGGGGAACAGCCTGGGACCAGGCTGGTGGCGGAGAAGAGGGACAGGATTGTCCTCTTCTATTCCTCCTCTAAAGAAGGTGGTTATTTGGTTAATGATTGGGTATGGAGGTGAGGTGAGTAGGTACGTTGCCTCTTTATGTGGGTTAGTAGGTGCGCTGCCCTGAGGTTAATTCATCCAGGGTGAGTGGTGACACTGCCCTGAGATCATTGTTGCTGAGGAAGATAACTAATGTTGGTTTTGTGTGTATAAGGTTCATTGTATAATAGAGTTTAATAAAGGTCGTCAAATGTCTTTATGTGTTTGGTTTGGTTATTTAAAGGGGGGACGGGACAAAAAGATCTGATAGTGATTTATATGTATGCAAAAGAAGTTTTTTAGGTCAGACATTGGTTCAGGATCCTGCATACAAATAAATTAAAAGAAGTACAAATCAAAAATTGAGGAGTCAAATGTTCTTAAAACACTTTATAATTTTGGCATCTGAATTGTGCAATAGAGGTGTTAGATGATTCTGAGAAAATCTTGCCAAAAGAAGGGGTGGTGGTATTGCTATAAGCCACTTAAGGCCAGCACAGAAGTTAAGCAGTAGGCCGATGGACATACTGGGCAGGGATACCAATTATTTTTATTTCTCCTTTTCACTATTCTCAACTAATCATGTTTTATTCCTTATTTACTCGACATATCACATCCTATATTAATTACCATACAGTGTTAGGTTACTGATACATCTACAGTCTTTGACAGTGTGGCAGTCTCCCTCTGCCTTACAAGTGACACCTTGGCGTACTTCATGTCTTCCATGATCATAAGGTCACCTGACCATATTGCATGGACTACATCCAAGTTTTGCCCGGCAATAATGAAACATTGCATAATGCATCCAGCTCACAGATTACTCAAAATCAGGTAGCAGACCTAATTTTGATATACTAGGTACTGCAGAAAGAGATCAGAAATCATGGAAACAGAAGATGTGCAAAATGTGCTCTTTAGTGTAAGATATTTTCAGAAGACGTGTTTCTTTACAGAAAGAGCTTGAAAATTGTGCCCACTAGAGAGGGCTAATAAGGCTGCATTACTTATAAGGTAACAGTCAATCAGGGAGAGACTCCTTTTCTCTGAACTGTTGAGACACGAATTTCACAACCCCAGCTAAATTTAAAAAAAATTGGGGTCTATCATCTTTGCGAAAAATTAATTTTGCCAAAGCAAAATATGGCTCAATCTGCATTAACCTTCCCTTAGCTTTTCAAAGTTTGAAATACAGAGTATCCCATCACTCTACACATTTTTCAGATGTGTTTTTGAATATAGTCTTAGAATAAGTCCTTTTCGATATCAAATAAAAATATTTTTCAAAATACATGCTATTATGTGGTTAAATGCATACTTTTCTTTAATGAACTCGGGGAAAGAACTTTGAAAATAATTTTTACTTGTTTGTTATCACACATATGATACTGTTTTACAGCCATTGGAGTCTTAATTATTACAGAGTGGTTAGTCAAAGCACATTTCATATAACATTCACAGCTGCTGCACTTCTGAAAGCTGAAGCTGAGAAGTAGATATCGTATAGTTCTCATGTCTCAGCCATGTGTCCTAATCACATCTACACACATAAGACGAGTTAAAGCTGTCAGATCTAATAAAATGTTACATGCTAGGGAGCTCAAAGAAAGATGTGTATGTTGCCTGACTTAAAATAACACTTGAAGCAATTTCTCTTTGAGCATCACATAGCTCTGTTGACCATCTGCTGGTTATGCTAATTCAAATTAGCCATTTTATTAGTATTAAACAGTATATAATAATTGAAGGAATGTTTGACACTGATAACATCCAAGCTTCAGATACTTTTTCTTACCACATATATTTTTGTTTGTAGAGGAAATACTGCCATAAAAATCCCCAGATAAATGAAAAAGAGAAGGTTCTTAATATTATATTACAAAAAAACATAAACACGTGTAAATGCTGCCTAATTATTTCATATAAACTGAAATTAAAGATTGCATGAAGGGAATATTTGCGTCCATGTCTATTTTTAGTGGGACTTATTTACAATTATTTATGTATGCTGCCCACAATGGTAACAAGTAATAATGTCCAAAACAGCGAGCCATTTGTTAGACATCACTGGGGAAATAGTTAAATGAGGTACAGCTTCATAGACTTTCACTAAGCAATTTGATCACTTATATCATTTGCTGCGGTAGCGTTGTCGCCTCACAGCAAGACGTTGTCCTGTTCGATTCTCAGCTAGAGCGTCTTCTGTGGAGACATGCGTGAATGGGCGTACTTTCGTTGAAGTTTGTGCATTAGGGCCGGCAACTCAGCACGTAAAAATCAACTGCCAATCATTAGCGGACCGGAATTCCACTGTGGCGACCCCTAACCGGGAAAAGTCGAAAAACACAACAGCCTAGCCTCAACAAATTCCACTGCTTTCTACAATTTTCCATGGGGTATTGAGGGCTCAGAGCTGGAGAGAATTTATGGTTACCCATCCTTTCATCTTGCTTGTGCCTGAAGAGAGTTAGGGAGCTACTTTTTATATCATGGGGAATTTTTTGAGAAAGGTTGAGATTTAGTTCTCTTATGGGACTGTTTGTGGTAATACAGGTTTTGTGAACACTGAGGAAGTCAAATAGTGTTGGATCATTGGAGGGCCTTGTAGGCTTTACAGAGGTCACCCTGTATGATGTTGTATGAAACAAAAAAGAAGAGAGATTTACAGTGCTCCTCATTGCATATTGGTTGCATGACCTTAATTTTCTTTGTGAGGAGAAGCTGGGATTTTACAAGTTGGATCATGTGCTTGGGCTGAGATGTGCTGAAGGGAGAAATATATTTTAGTACAGGGATGATAAGGGAGGTGTAGAGAGGGCTGATCACATTTTGGTCCTTGAAGATATTCCTTTTGTGATCATCTGGGATAGATAAAAGGATTTTCTAAGGACGGTTGATAGATGGTGGTCAAAGGAGAGTTCATTGTCTTTAAAAGTCATAGGTCACTAATAACCATTGAAGAGGTGTCATTTACTTGATAGATGCTTGGGTACAAATGTTTTACAAAGAACTTTAGACTTCACTTTTTGGCATTTAACTTTTATGTTTTGGTCCCTCTTCAAGACTCAGTGTATTTTCTAGAGAATTGAGGTTAGCTCCATTTGCAGTCATCTCTAAACTTGGTCAGCCAGTGACCTTTGACATCAGCTTTGTCATCAGTGAAGCAGACACAAATGGGAATGGCTCTATTATTGAAGAAATCATTAGTAACAAGTCTTTACTAATTGGCTGAGCTCTGTCTGTGATCAATTTGCTAACCAGTGGACCATATATGGGTTTACATTTAGTTTGCTTAATTTGTTAATATATACCCATCTGTGGAATGTTAGTGAAGGTCAATCTAAGTGGTGTGTATGGATTAACTATCATCTAATGCTTCAGTGACTTTTTCCAAGATGTCTCCCAAGTTAAGCAGGCAGATAATAATGCATTCCCTTTCCTTACATATAAGGCTGATAAGCCTTATTGAACCAAAGATGTCAGACGCAGTGGTGAGGCTGTTCTTGTGATGAGAGGTGAGCACAGCTGGTTTCCATGTGTCTAGCATGAAAATACGAGGGATGCTGCGGTTGAACAGATTAAGAAGCAAGTTAGTGTGACAGTATTTCATACCATCAGTGAAGCAGCCTGGCACACATCAGGACCCAAAGAGCTACTGTTCTAAACCTTAGAGTGTACCTTTAGGACTTGTTCCCAGGTGATCCTTGGGGTGAATGCCTACATGGTGATATTTTGGGGAAAGGGCTCATCTGTGGCAGAGTTGATTTTGTGCCCAAGGTCTTTGTTTAAGGTCTTAAGTTTACTTTTGGAGCACGAACTTTTCAATTTATTAACAAGTGTAAATGCCCTTTTTTGTATTTTTGTTGTATACCTTGTTTATACCAGGGTTCCACTACAGATGCTTGCTCTTATGCTTTGCATTGCACTTGTGTTGAACTGGGAATAATGTTTCGATGCAGGCATGGGGATGTGAGTAGAACATATCTGCAAATGCAGAGGTATTGAATATGAGGTCCTCAAGGAGTAGGTGGCTGTTAAACTGCTTAAGATCATCAGTTAAAACTATAGGAAGTTTATCCTTGAGAAATCTCTAAAGACTGTTAGGTTTGGCCCTCTTGGTGAATTCTATTGAAGGGTGGTCAGATCTGACTAGCTATGAGGAAAATATAGGTGTAGATCATAACTGGGCTGCATTTATGAGAACCAAATCTAGTAAATTTGAGTCTATAGCTTTTGAACTATCTGGTCTAAAAAGTCTGCACTGACGAAATCTAAAAATAATGTGTATTTATTTGAAGAATGTAATCTTTCTAATTTTTGGATGTATAACTGAAATCTCCAATAATAATAGTGTTTGGTTTGATAGTGAGAGATTCTAAGCATGTGTCATTGGCTGTCGATGTCATAGAGGGCATTTGTAATTATGCAGAATATGTTAAGAGACCTTGAATGAAGCATCACACTGTTGAACAAACCAAACTGCACACCACAACTTCCAGGAAATCTAAAATAAATGTGTATTTATTTGAAGAATTGTAATCTTTCCAATTTATGGATGTATAACTGAAATATCCAAGAATAATAGTGTTTGGTTTGATAGTGAGAGATTCTAAGCCTGTCTCATTGGCTGTAGATGTCATAGAGGGCATTTGTAATTATGCAGCATATGTTAAGAGACCTTGAATGAAGCACCACACTGTAGAACAAATCAACTGCACACCACAACTTCCAGGCCAGATGAATTTACTCAGTTTAGTACACAGACTGATTTATTAAAATAAAAAAATAACATCTGCAGTAAAAGTTAACAGCAAAACTTCAAACTCTTGTACCATTAAAAACAAGCAACACTTTTCTGGTGCCTCGGCTTTCAAAAAAGCCTTTTTCAGATAGTAAGAGACCTTGTTGATGTTTACTAGGATGTGAAGAAGTTCAAAGTCTTTATCCTGTTGTGTAAGTCTTAATTTGATGGAATTACAGAGGAATATGGGCACACCATTACCTTTAACAGAAACACACTTGGTAGAGGATTTGAATGAATGGTAGGCACTGAATCCTGATTGGGAGGGTATATTATCACTGCATTGGAACCATGTTTCATAGGTTCATACTAGGCTATCTGCCCTAGGGCATTTATAAGCCTAGCCAGAGTGTGTTTGGCTTTCGCCACCCATTTTAAATTAATTTTGCTATGCCCTTTTTCGAGGTTAGTATACAGTGCCTCTGTCTAACAGTGACACAGAAGTGATACCTGGGGTAAACCTACGATCTCCCATCCACTCCATCAAGATTCCTCTTGAAGAAAGTCAATGAGGGACTCTGCCTAACCTGGACTGGGATTTTATTCCAGAGTGAAGGGAGCCTCTGGGTTATGAATCTGTCCCTCCAGCATGTTCTATTTATTTCAGTGCTGAGGTTCAAGTCTCTCGAGTGCGTAGCTCGATGGGAGTTGGATTTTCTGAGGTGCAGCATGTCCATTAATTCCGGGTTGGACATGGCTTTATACGTCAGGCACAGATTGCCTCTGAGCAGGCAGTATGCCACTGAGTAGAGCTGGAGTTTCTTTAACCGGGCAGCATATAGCATCTGTTTGAGCCCTTTGATCCTTTTGGTGAGGTACTTTTGGGGACTTTCCAGTTGCTGCAGGTGTCTGGTAAGGTACATCCCAAAAGGGGCATTGTACTCAATTATGGGCCTGATGAGGGATGAGTAAAGAGGCACGATGACCTCCCCTGATCTAGATGTGAATCCCTTCATGATTAGGTGGGCTATATAAAATGTTTTTCTAACCACTTTGGCCACGTGGTTGTCAAATGAGAGATTGCTATCAACTTGGGTCCCCAGGTCCCTAATTACTTCTTCTGTACTTAATGGATTACCACCTATGCAGTAATTTGTGGGCACTTTGTTTTTGCCAAAGGGGATGACTGTACACTTTTTGGCATTTAGCTTGAGGCCATGCCTCTGGCACCAGTTGTCTGTTTCTATGAGGCCCTTTTGGAGGATGCTTGTGTCGGCTGGAGAGTTAATTATGGCACCCAGTTTGCAGTCATCTGCGAACTTGGTCAGCCACAGTCCTTCTGTGTTGGCCTGTACCTCCAAGAAATATATACCGAACAAGAGAGGTCCCAGGACTGAGCCTTGTGGGACGCCACTTGTAACTGGTTTGGAGTCTGACATGGCTCCAGCTATTCTAACCATGCGGGTTCTGTTCTTGAGCCAGGTTGCAACCCATCTAGTGACATAGGGGTTTATATTTAAGCTGGTGAGCTTATCTATAATGCCCGAGTGGGGTATTGTATCAAAGGCTTTTGCGAGGTCCAGGTAGGCTGTGTGGACCACCTTCCCCTTGTCAATGGCCTTGGTGACTGTTTCAGAGAAATCAACCAGGTTTAAGAGGCAGGATCTGCCCTTAACAAAGCCGAACTGGGTAGGATCCAGTGTCTGTAGGTCCCCAATATCTTTATTTATGAGGTCCATGATGATCCTTTCCATAGCTTTGCAGACCAAGCTAGTCAGGCTTATGGGGCGATAGTTTCCAGGATCCGTTGAGGCACCACCTTTGTGGAGAGGGACCACTGTTGCTGTACACCACTCTTTGGGTACATATCCTGTAGTAAGACTGAGATTGAACAGTAATTTTATGTTTGGGTTTAGCTCTTCTTGGAGTTCATGTAGGACGCAGCCCGGGACACCGTCTGGTCCCATTGATGCTGTGTTTTTTGCTTTGGAGAGGGCAGCTGTTACCTGAGCATCTGAGATGTCAGGGGGGCAGCACTCTGCTGGGATAGATATTTGCCCTTTTGTGGGGGGGGGGAGTTTGCGCTGAACCTGTCAGCTAGGATGTTGGCAATGTCTGTGGGTTCAGTGTATTTTTTGTCATTTTGGACTAATTCTGAGCATATCTGGGAATTCCCACCCAGGTTCCTAACATAACTAAAGAAAGCCTTGTGATTATCCTTAGTGTCCTGTGCAATTTTTCTCTCGAAGCTGGCCTTAGATGATTTTATGAGTGTCCGTAGTTTTTTGCTAATACTGATCAGAGATGCCTTCCCTTTTTGGGATTTTGCTCTATCATGTAGTAGCTTCCTCCTTCTTTTGTATAGTTTGTTTATGGCTGGGGTCCACCAGACAGGACGTCTGCCTTTGGAGGATTGGGTCTTGGTTTTATTTGGGATTGCATGATCCATGCATTCCTGAAGGTGTTCATAGAATGCGTTTATAAAGGATTCTGCGGTCTGGGCCATATTTTCCACAGGCCCGGGGGCATTGAAGGATTCCACCTCGGTTTTGAGGAGTGTGAAATGATAATGCGGATTTCAATACTTACTACCATCAGGAGTGCTTCTTAAAAAGGTAGTTTCTTATTAAGACTTCTAACATCAAGCAACATTGTTTCCACTACCCCAGTTTGGTTTGGGTAGGTTACCAGATGAAGGAGACTTGACATTGCCTAAAAAGGCAATACAGTGCTATACGTGTATCCAGTGGAGTATGTGTGTATTACCGAGGAATCTTTTGGAATATCTGTGTATTCTGAGGAATTGTATGCCAGTTCTGTGGCTTGGAGACCCTTGAGGCTTAGGGAGAGATTTCTTAAGTACCTCAGCGGATGAAACCTTATTTTATAATGAGTGGCATGCTGGAGAGATGAGGCAGTGGGAACTGATAACTTATTGGGTGCTTGACAGTATGTTCTGATGAAAGGCTAGCATCCAGATTTAGTAACTATCTAAACTACACCACTCAGATGTTAATTCAGTACGAGTTAGAAATAAGTGGGTATCAGTAAGCATGAGACAGTTAGTACTCTGCCTCTGGATGCCTAGTGCTGAGCAGGCTATCAGCAGATGGTATAAAGTCAAATTGTCATCTCTAGTATCTAGTATGAAGTGGCAATCTAGTATATAGTAGGTGAGCTGTCAAGCCCCATCTACTGTTGCCTTTAATATCCTTTCTAATATATTAATAAGGAAGGATTTCTGAGTCTGACTGTATACCCAACGGTACCCTGCTTAACATACTGTTAGTATAGGCTGTTAGGAGTTTAACTGAATCATATAACTGAAATTTATAGAGATTTTTCTATTTATCCTTGACCCAACGCGTCATACCAAGATTTCACCCTGTGCTGCTAAGCCTTGAAAAGAATGGCATCACTACACTATTAAAGAGGAGGAAGGAGCAGTTTGGTGCAGCAACACTTTGTGTATATATTTATAGCTACATGTATATATGTATGTATATGCATATATGTATATGTGTGTGTGTGTGTGTGTGTGTGTGTGTGTGTGTGTAGAACCACAGCTAGCTCATCTGGAGCCATATGCAGATCCCCAATATGGTGCCTTCCTCATTTCAAGGAGGTGCAAAAAATCTTAGTTGAAAAAAAAAAAAAAAAAAAAAGAGCTCTTCTATGCTCATGTGAGTGTACAACTGAAGCCAGCAGCTCACTAAGACTGTAACAGTCAGCTTGCAACAGTCTCACACACACCTCATGCTAAGCGTTTCGACACTTCAGGCCAGCCATTTATGCAGTATCTACATTCATTTATGAGGTCTTGATATTCTTACAGCTTCATGAATCAGTGTCCATACTGTACTCCTATGCAATCAGCATCTGACAATCTTCTTCCTTAACAGCTTGCACCTGGGCAGCCACCCCCTTTTACCCCATGCTAGTTTTAGGCCTGCATACTGGTTGTCTCTACTTTGTTGAGTGACATTTTAATCAGACAAACTGGCAACTTGACACATTATGTCAAATTACTATTTCACAGCGTGTCTTTTTAATATAACTGCAGTTAAATTGTAGTTGCACTGGGGGCTTGGCGAGGTTCATGGGTGTTATTAGATGAGGTTTGTTTTGTATTTCAGAGATATATTAAGTTGCTCCTTGGCAGCTGCTGAGCTATGTGATTACAGAATGCTGCAGTAAAGGTGATTTTCCCATTACATGCACTGTCATACAAGCTTGTTTGAGGACATTGGATGCTGCCTCCATATGTGACGCAGACACAAGCACCTGTTTGAGGTGTTTCGATGGATCACGTGTTGCTTCAACTCCCAAGGTCCCTGTGACTTTTTCATTCAACTCAGACATTGCACACACACAAATATATATTATACACGCACATACTTGGGCATATCACTCAAAACATCACAGTAAGTTTGACACTCATGCCATCATAATTTAAGGCTTGTTTTTTTTTTTATTTTTAACAGTGCAGTGAAATTAAAATAGTTATGCTGCACAAAATCTCTGAAGCCATCACATTTTAATTAATTCTTAAGATGAGTTTTCAGTTGTTTCTTAAACAAATGTAGTTTACACTTGCAGTAATTTCATTAGAAAGACTATTCCAAGGGGCAGAATATAGACTGCCAAAGGCTTTCAAGGTTAGCATCTGAAAACTAGAATCTATGCTGTTTGCTATTGGCAGACGTCTCAAGTAATATGATGAGTCCCATTTAAAACTTTGTTTGGTAAAGGAACTTAGTACATATCATCATGTAAACTGAATATTAAAGTATTAAATAGACTGTGCCTACCCCCACCTCCACCCCATCGTTTCTGGCTTTGAATTTCTTGAACTGAGAGGTTGAGAGGTATGGAGAGCTTTATTCCTTCTGTTCTACAGAGCAGCCTTCAAGTTTGCAAGATTTCCCTCCAGAGTCAATAATAGAGAGGGGTAAAATGTTAGCTATAGCAGTAGTTTTTGTAGGTTAATGGTAATTTTGTTCTTAGTCTACCAGTTCCAAATTGATTTGAAATTGTTCTGAAAAGAAGAGGTTAAGTTCTGTGTAGAATTACAAGCTTTGGTAAGTACAATGTTGTCAGCATATGTAATGCAGTTAACATGTATCTTTGTTTCATAAAATAGGTCAGGAATCTGTGAGTGTAAGACTTTTTGTACATCTAACATAATGTTTCTTGGCCTATAATTAGTGGGATTCTTTCTTCCCTTTGCTGGGACATTGGTACTTTGTGTCTTTTTTGTGACTAGAGCCAGAGCATGCCTTGCAGCATGTAGTTCAGAACATTTTCAGTGGCATACAAAATTCACAAAATAGTTTCTTAGAAAGGAATTTTTGGATTACTACTTTGACCTTAACATTTGTTAATTTTAAGGGAATGCAGCTTTATAACAACCAGCAATCTAAAATGACTCAACAGCTGCTGTTATTTTTTTCTTTTTTCATAGTTTCACGTTTTTCTGATGTCTGTTGTATAATCATTTCAACTGAAAAGAAACTTCAGTAATGATACCATCTACCCCTTGACATGAAATTTCATTCACATCTGAGAGAGAGAGAGGAGGTAGAATCAGATAATTAGCAATCACATCTCTTAAGAGCTTTGTTGTTAACGCTCTTACAGAAATAGCAAGTCCTGGCTCATGCCAGGGTTTGCCTTTCCTTGTTGCTGGTTGTGTTTTCATTATTTATCTAAATCAATAACTTGACTACAGTTTGTCTAATTCTTTACATTTCTTATATTTTACTTTGGCAAAGATGCACTTTGCCATCTGCAGTCCTCAGTGAGAAGCCCACAAACCCTTTATTGTTACTGCACATAGAGGCTCAGTTTTAAATAACATCAAGTTTCTTGCCAAAGAAGTGCCACAGAGACACCATATTTTGTCCTTTCCAGTATTACTGCCCATTTTGTAGTCTGGTCTCGGAGTATTTACTACTGCTAGACACAGGTCTTGGTATCTTTGTATGCTGATTGATAAAAGGGTTCTTGATTTTGCTCTAAACAGATATAATGGCAGCTCTTTAGTTAAAAATTCATATTCTTGTATGTTCTGTCAACAATGGAATAGGCTGCCCATCCATGTGAAGCAGCTAGCATCCCTGCTCCTATTTAAGCAAACCTTGACCATTTGATAGGAAATTGTAAATTCACCACCAGTCTGGTCCCATGTCTCTCTCTGATGGACAGAAGTCATTAGGAAGTAAAATAAGCCCCAAATAACATACACCACAACCCTTAGCTACCTCCTTACTAAAATACCCCTTTGATTAAAAGCTCAAGGTAATTGAGGCAAAACTGGGTTGGCTTGCGTGGCTAGGCTTATAAAGTCCCTGTTGGCCATTAGCCTAGTAATAATCTATGAACCTACAACATCAAAGGATAGCAGCATGTTTGTACATCCCCTAAATGTGTTTTAAAGAGCAGTCCCAATCATTTAGTATATGTTGAAAAATAAACTAATTAAGTTATTATATGTGGAAAGCCAGAGTTCAGAGCATGAAAAGCTGAGCTATTATTATTAGAAATCAACATTTGTTTAATTATTTGGTGTTTTAAAGGACCAGGATGTTTACTTATTTGGTGTTCTAGAATGCCGGGAATACCTTCCCTAAGAGAATGTTCTCGCGTACTAAACAGAGGTAAGAGCAAATGAGTTAGACTAAATTCATTCATAGATAGAATTGTATTATTGTGGAATTAATTACTCAGCTACATGCAAAGGCAGGTTTTCTTAAATTCTTTCAAAACAAGTTCAGATGTGAGACACAGAATATATCTACAATGGTAAGGTTAGACATTATGATGCTATATACTCCTCCTGTGGGATTCATGAACAATCATGCAGGCATCACACAAAGCCTACACAATGTTTACATGTTAGTGTGATAAGCAGCAGCGCTAATCATTATGCTTACAGTAATACAGGAAAGTTTTCATGACCAACAACAGTGTTGGCGACCAGGAAAACATGTTGAGCAGCATGAGCACACACAGCAAACAAACAAACAAGCTTGCCTGTGGGCAAACCTGTTAAGCGTGTTCGCACGGACAGCAGGAAGAGCTACTTAAGGCAAATAATCCATGCTGTACACAAGCAGGGAAAGTGTACTGTGCACATAAATCAATATATGAATACAAAAATGAGTATGAGAGGAGGGGAAATGGCAAGGGCAACTACAATACATGGGTTACCCAGCAGGAAAGGTGTACTGAGGACAATATGCACAGAAATCAATGAGATGTAGACTGAAATTTCTAAGGCGGGAGGGTAAATGTTCAAATTATAGTAAACTAATTGATGTGAATGTGCTTATGTCACAAAAATAATTTTGTAATACGTATATCATAGTATTAATGGCAGCCACATTTCCTGAGCACATATAGGTAAATAAATGCAGACATGATATTATAGGATGTGACATTTACACAAATTTACATTATAACAGAGGTGAATGACATGACATATGACTGTCATTGACATGATGAGTTGAGATGACAGTCCACAAGGGCAACATGTACATTGCTGAATATTTACATAGCATTAGTCCATCAGTATAACATGGTTCAGGAGCTGCAATCTCCTTTTGTAAGAATTGAACCAATTCCATCATTGTTAGCACAGACCTGTGTATGCCACAGAAATAGGCTTAACACATGTACAAGGAAGATTGTTCTTGAAGGGATTTATGCACTTCAGTATTCTAATACTAATGGATCCCGTATGTAGGTGTGTGTGCTGTTACAAATATGTGAGCAAAGTGTGACATACATAATACCCTTGCATAAAGCACTCCTGCCTGGCACAGTTATTGTGCAGACAGATAAGAGCAAATTCAACACAACACTATGATGCAGTGTATTCCTCAAAGAACTGTGTAATGTTGGCATCTGCAACAGGAGATAGCAGTGGGTATTGTCAGAAATAAATGAAATGAATATGTGAATTAAGAAAGGATCCTTGATAATGAATGTCATTGCAATTAAATGAGTATGCTCATGTGCACACAGTTGTGATCAGTCTTATATCAATGTTTCATGGTCATGGAAGGTTTCTCTGTATGCCGGTACACATACCACCCAAGAACTGGAGCACACCTGTGTACACCACATGACTCCATGCATGTGCCAAAGTAGCACACTCACCATAACATTGGCAGAACAAATGTCTGCTGCTATGAAATCCAAAGCTACATTCACATCTGTTAATGCAACATATCAAGGGATAAGGTTGACATAATCTAATGGTTATTTATTTAAACAATAGGTGTATGAACACATTTATGATATGCATACACATAAAGAGACCAGTGGTTTAGTTAAACACTTAGGAATTCCCAAGCCATAGTTTTAAATTTGTCACACTGGAACAGTTGCAAAAAAAAACCCAGGGGGTATTTTTTTAGAACATTGAGAGTTGTGGTGGATTTTACACTTGAATGCATCTGCTTATCCAGGGTTAAATGATGTAGTGTCTATTTCTAGTGAGTTAAAATAAAAACAAATTGATAATTATATATAAATATTTATATATGTTTTTAAAAATGTATTGTTAAAAGTATTTAATTTTAATATGTTGTTTTATAATGCTATGTCTTTAAGGCTCAAGTGGTTGGGGTGGGCTGGGCTGTAAAAGAGATTGTCACATGATTTTTGAATGTCTGAAGAAGGCTGGTATTTTCTAGTCGAAAGTGCTTAATGGAATAAAGTTTTAAAAGGTGTGTTTTAAAATAGTGTTTCTTGTGAATTCTGCCTTCTGGATTATTACTATTTACTAATGGTTATTGTGTGATGTCAATACATTCACACAAAATGAAACTCTTTTCTAGAATTGAACATCAAGCTGTACAACTCCCAAAAAAATATGGCTATTAATTGCATTTGCCACAGTGGAACTGTTATCACAGCTGTTGAACTCCACCTATGTGAAGTCATTCAATCAGCTGTACTGTATTTGTCCATAATTTTTATCTTCTAAAATTCCACCACTCAGTATGTACAAAGTATAATGGTGAGGAATGTCTTCCATGCAGAACAATTAAGGACACAAATGCTTATAGACACGCAATGCTACTTTGGAACATTTGCATAAGCAGTGAGAAAATCAACGCCATAGTGGGATCAATGAATATGCCATGGTACAAGTGCATCATCAGTTATCATGTGTGGTTATGTAAAAGCATTACATCATGTGTATAAATAAATAAATGTGTGTCCCTTTAATTACTCAGAATCTTGCTGTATGTCAGACAACATTGCTTGATGCTAGGTATACCCACACACCCCTGTAGCTGCTGTTGTCACTGTGACAGTAGAACAAACATTGTCTAATGTGGATGTTATCCCATAGTGGAACACATGCCTTTCTTTGGCAACAGCATACATTGTCATCTCATGTCTTCAGTCCTGAGAATGCGCTTCACTACAACTGTGATGGAATGCTAATCTATTCCAATGACAGCATCAGTCTGCAATACAGCCTTTCCAAAGAAAATGTAGAATAAACAACAGGAAACAGCATCTACATGTGCACATAGTGCATGTGGGTGGCAACAATGTTAACGACATGCACAATGACTGTAAACAGTGACATTGGAATTTGAGCTATATTGTTAACATCACAGGCTAATGACAATTCACTATAACAAGTGCAACTACAGATTTATTTGATGACTGTGACACTGCAGATGTAAGTTCATAGGTAAGTGCTATCCTTGCAGGCCATTTAAAGCCTAGCCAATTTCTCTTTTTGTGCTTGAAATAACCTGTCCCATTTGCTTATAGATTGGCCTACCCATCTCATGGCTGATAATTATATATTACTCCAAATGAAAATAACTGTGATCATATTATAGATAGTTTGAGGGCACCCATGCATGGGGAAAAGCATTTTAGGAGCTGCCTCTGACCATTAGTAGTATTGGGGAAGTCCTGGAGTAAATTTTCTGTTTTGCATCCACAGATCTTGGTTGTGCTTGAATATGGACAGAGATAAACTTTGTTTTATGTGGATGAGGAGTGTGTTCCAGAGTAGTACTATCCTCTTTGAGATGTACCCAGCCTTCAAAAGCATTGTGTTGATGTTGTGGAAGAGGTTTAGATCCCCAGACTGACTGTGTATAATGGCAGGGCTTTGACTTAGTCCACATAGGACGTGTTGTTTAGGCTGTATATCCTTTTAGCAAGGTATCTCTGTGGGTCTTCCAGTTCTTGCATGTGTCTGGAGAGATGCCCCCTAGCTATCTAGCTGTGAAATCTAGAGGAGATAGTACTAACTCAATGATTGGCCTATTGAGGGCTGTGTAAAGGGGGCAATGATATCCATAGATCTAGATGCCATCCCCATTGTGTATTACCTTCATGTTTCTGCAAAGAAGTGGTTGCACAGCAGAAGCACACTGTATAGATACTTTATATCTGTATTTGTATCACGTTCTTCACAGTAAGAGGAAGAAACACAGAATCAGAGAGGCTACTCACTCCTGTATTCAAACTCACTACCTATCAACTGACAGATTCTACACACAAGTACATTATAGACACACATACACCACAGGAGAAGTCGGAGGGCATGGGAGCCACATAGCATCTTTGAAAGGATGACATCAGTTGTGTAAAGCAAAGGAGATGTGTGTGCAAAATGACTTCTATAGCTACGTGGACTTCTATATGATGTCAGTACTAAGAGGTGTAACATACTCCTGCATCTATTTATATTCACACAGACACAATCAGAAGAATATCATTGCTGTATTCAAATTCCCTACCTGTTGACTGCCACAATCTACACACATGTGCATTATACACACACGCCACAGGAGAAGTCTGATTTTAGTAGTGTGAGAGTACATTATTTAAATGATGACCTCATCATTGTGTTGCAGACAGTATGTGTTTGTGAACAGAGTGAAAAGGGGATGTGGGATTGATCTGACCATTTAAATATTTCTCACAAGTGGGAGAGAAATGAGCATACCTGTTGAATTAATTTTCCAGTAATGCAATGGCCTCAGCATCGGACAAAAATTGATTGTTGTGAGATTAGAATCACCTACATATCTAGCTATGCAGGCTAGTGGACACAGTACTTAATGCAAGCTCCACTGCTGAAGTCTGACTTTTATAGTGTGAGATTGCACTTTCTAGATGATGTCATCAATGTGGTGTTGCAGAGAAGATGATGTTGGGAGAAGGGTTTGACACTGATGTGGACTCATCCTGCAGTGTAAAACTAATTCCACACACACATTGACTCTTGTGAGATTAGAGTCTCCTACCTATCTAGCTATGCAGTCTAGAGGAGACGGTCTTTAATGCAAGTGCCACCGCTGAAATCTGACTTTTGTAGTATGTAAGTGCACATTCTAGAGGATGACATTGGTGTGGTGTTGCAGAGAAGATAATGTTGTGATAAGGTTTTGAAATAACTCCATACACATGCACACACGTTGACTGCTGTGAGATTAGAAACCCATACCTACTGTGTATATGTATGTAATTTAGAGGACACAGAACTTAATGAAAGTGCCACTACAGAAACCTGATTGCTATAGTGACATCATTGTGATGTTGTAGAGAGGATGATATTGGGAGAAGGGTCTGACACTGAAGTGAACTCACCCTGCAGTGTAAACTTGATTCCAGGCTACTGTTTTATTGAGGCCATCAGCACTTAAGATCATATTTACGCAATCCCATACATACACAAAAGCTGGCTGCTGGGAGATTAAAACCCCCTAGCTATCTAGCTCTGAAATCTAGAGGAGACCGTACTTAACACAAATGCCACCACAGACACACCTCTGACTTTTATAGTGTTTGAGTGCACTTTCTAAAGGATGATATCAGTGTTGTGTTGCACAGAAGATGATGATGAGAGAAGTGTCTGATACTGATGTCCGGAATGAAGTGTTCAGTTAACCACACAACTCACTACATTTCACTAGAGTACATTAAACAGTTTCCATGTAATGAAGTAATATAACCCAGAAGCAATACTTATTTTTGTTCCAAATGTTTTCCTAAAGTGCAATGCTGTAAAACGTATTTGCGCAAATGTTGGCAAAGTGTTATCACATGCATGGTTATACTTTGATATGTTGAAATGGGACTGTGAAGTACCACTGTTTAGTGGTGTTCAGTGCTGCTCTGCATGTTGTATTATATGTTTCCACGTTAGCTGCAAAGCTCAGTTCAAAAATGAAGTGTTCTGTTTGCCTTCCTCATTTGCACAATGTTAGGCTGTGAGCAAACGGTGCTCTTTTCTAATAGAAAAAAATGAAAAACTTTAATTTGGTTTGACTTCTACATTGCAAAAAGGCTTAGCATTGATGTGTGGCTGTCAGCCCTCTGGACAGTAGTTAGTAGAGAAAACCCACTTAACCTATTTTTCTCTGTTGCAGAAGGTGTAAAGTCTCTGAGCTGAATGAAAAAGTTGAGTTGAAGCAAGGTTTGACTCCAGTAAGCAGATAATTTTACAAATTGTGTCAGAATCTTCTTCTTATAATAACTTTTTATCAAGACTTTAAGAATACTTAAGGCATGACTATTTTAAAGATGTTGCCTGGCCAAAGTGTATGTGTGTAATAGCTACTGAAATCTTTTATACTTACTACATGCAAAACATGCTTTAAGGGAAATCACAAGTTAAATGGGTGTACAATGCCTGTAAGGCAAATACTCACTGCATTGACATTTTGAAATGACATTTAGCATCACATACTACAGCTGTTCATTGACATACCTATGAAGGGACACTGATAATGTATTCTACAAATGGAAGATGTAGGTACTTTGGCAAAATAATGACAGTCTGAAAATGCCATAACATGGCATTTACATCCATCAGTTTAATGAATATAGTCAACAGTGCAAAGGGGGTGAGACAGAAGGGATGAAGCTAGAGATAGACTCCTATGAAGGTGTGGCATTATGGGTAATTAATGCACATGTTTATGGTGTTTCCTCAGTACTCGTGTTATATAGAATAAGGATGTTTTATTAAATCTTCCATAGACTCATGGATGTGTTGGCAAATGGTTATCTAGACAAAAAGTAAGATGTGTCATGAAACATGTCATACAAGTACAATATGACAGTGCAAAATAATGTGACATCCATCTGGAATTGAACTCTTGCTGCTATGGTCAAAAATGAATCTTCAAACAATTGATTTATGTCAGCACTCCACAGAGGATGTTGCACTTTATTACATCTAATAGTCAAACAACTGCTATAGTAAATTTTGCCAGTGATTTCCTGTAGTGCCTCTTTACCCTTTATTCTGATCACTCAGCTTGTTTAAGTACCTTTGTGCAAGGATAATCAGACTACTTCAGGTGATGGTAACTGACCAGGTTTGGCCAAAGGACATGAGCAGCCATTCACCATCACTTGGCATTGGTGCACAGTGTCAATGTCCATGCAAATGCTGAGGAAAAAACAGTGAATGCTTTCTTATGGGCCATTTCTGGACATTTGTGTTGTGTGTGATTCTATTTTTTGATCATATTAAATATGTGAAAATGGGGTTGGCAGGAAACTGGTGAAATGGGGGGCAAGCAGAGGGGAGGACACTGGAAAGAATACAGAAATTTGCAGAAATATAGTGGGACAGAACCATAGCTATCCACTTCTTCACAACATAAATGTGTTTCAAGAAGACACATACATAGGTGAAGTAAAGATCCATGTATGGGTCAGGTGCCCGTTTTTTATTTGTTTAACTTTGAAAGAGAGAGAAAAATGTTGGGGAAGGGGCTTAGGAATGTGATGGGCAGGTAGAATTTGATGAGAAAGTAGGGGCAGACATACAGGACAAACAAGACAGACAAGGACAGTGATGGACACACAAGGTTGGAGGACACCATGATTGGGGATAGGTAGGGGACATTGGAGATGCACCGACATCAAGCCTAAGAGCAGTGAGAATCTAGTCATCACCCTCATAACTGTCATCACTGTCTCCCTTGGTTTCTTGTGTCAGTGCTTGATGTGGCATTGTGTTGGCAATGTGATAAAGCACCTTTTTCACTCAGCTGATTCAGGCACTGAGACCCCTTTCCATTATACCCTCCACTAGTTCTGTCAGCTCATGGTGGGTGACAAAATCACCACCTCCACCAATATTACTCTTGGAGAGTACCATTGCACCAGCTGCTGGGGCAAAGCTACCTGAGGCAGATGGGACAGGTAGGATAGGGGTTGTGGAGGCAGCTCTGAGAGCTTGAGACCCTGAAGTGCTGGATGTCAGTGCTGCAACCTGTGGAGGGATGCCTGGCTAGTCCACAGTGGTCTGTGTACTTCTCTGTGCTGCATGTTAGTTTTTGATAGCAGAAATGTATGACAACAGAATATTTTTAAGCCATATAAAGTATCACCCCCCCCCAAAAAAAAAGGAAAAAAATTGAGAGAGAAGCAATGAGGTGAGACAAAAAAGAGATAATTAGATCCGAGGCATATCACATGACTATATAATTTCAGAACATAAACAGTTATGATTTACCAGTCTATACACCTTTGCTACATCCAGATATGATGGGAAGGTCTTACTTTGTTGTACCATTAATGAAATGTACTGTTATGGTATCATAAATGCAACCATTTCTAACACTATTGCCATGTGGCATACAATTACAATAGTTAGTATGCTTACAGTAAGACCTGATGCATACATACGCCATGCCTCAATGAGACAAGTTAACCTCTCTTGGTACAGCTCATAGTTTGCTGCAATGTCTTCAGCAGCTGTAAAACACAGAAGAAGAGACATGAAAGCATATTGAATAACAGTCTTGGCTGGGTATTGTAGTCTATATAAAAATAAAACCAAATCCGTAGAAATACTGAAACCCAAAAAAATTATAATACATCCGATACACTGGAGTAGGAAAATAAAAAAAATGTTTATTCATACATTAAGCGCTTTCATCTCAAAAACAGAGACTTCTTCAGAATACAAAAACATTAATTATCCACATTTAAATATAAATTAAGACCAATGCCATCAAAAATCCTACAATCCTGTTAAAGAAACAAGGTCCTGCCAAAATCAAAATAATTTAAACTTTTTGAACTTTTCCATAATGTAAATTAATGCCATAGCACTATTCAATTAATTCTTAATATTCATAGACACTGAAAATGAAAAACAACAAACAATAATGTTATCTAAAAAATGTCTAATACACTTTATAATTTATTGGTTCTTTCTAATAACATAGGGGCTATTGACACACTGTCATTCAAGCCTGGTGGTAGCATAGCAGCTAATCTTAACTGCCACTGAGTCTCCTTCTTTTTTAATAGATTTTTCCAGTCGCCCCCTCTTGAATTAATCTTTACAATATCTAGAATCCCAGACACAAATTTATCAAAATCTACACAAGTTGCTGCATGTTTATAAAGGGCGTTGGTTGATTTTTTATTTCTCATATCGTTTAAATGTTCATATATCCTATTTTGCAACATACGTTTGGTTTTTCCCACGTAGAAGTGTCCACTTCTGTTACACAATGCCAAGTATACCACTCCCATGGTACTACAATTTCCCCTCTTGAAAAATACTCTGCTCTTAATATTGTTGTTTAAAACCAAACTAATCTGCTTATTAATATATGAACAATAGGAACACATACCACAGGCCTGTGTACCTTGTTTGACCACCATTTTGTTTTCTGCCCTTATTTCCAACAATTGTTTCATATTAAGCCCCACTTTATTCACAAACCTAGGTCTTTCACCCACTTTTTTAAAAATCATCTGATTGGTCCTAAATATATTCCAATTTCTTTCCAGTGCTTTTCTAACCTTATATGTGTTCACATTATATTGCAAAATACAAGCTTTACTAAAATTATTCTGTGCATGATTGATCTGTAAATTCTGATCATTTCGTGCCAAATTTGAACTGGCCCCTGAAAGTGGTTTATATATTCTCCCCCATTTATCATAAACGTCTTTAAAGATCTGATTTAACAAGTCCACTGGGTAACCCCTCTCTTGAAACATGTTGGAGATATTAACAAATTATTTGGCTAAATCTTCTTTACATGAAGTCATACGAGCTATTCTAATGGCCTGCCCCTTCACAATGCTCTTCTTTTGCCCTGAAGGATGGTTGCTTTTGAAATGTAGATAGGCACTGCAAAAAGTATTCTTCCTATATACTTGGGACATGAAACCTTCACCTTCCTTGGTGATAAATGTATCTAAATAGTCAATCCCCTTTTTGTCATATTGATATGTAAACTCAAGAAATTCAGTGCTAGAATTCAAGTACTATATAAAGTGTGGAATTTCCTGTTCCAAACCTTTCCAGAGGATAAAAATATCATCCAAATATCAGAGGTATAATTTAATATACCCCTAGAAAGGGCTTCCAATAACATGTAGACTCTCCCACCCTAAAAGTACCAAATTGGCATATACGGGTGAGCATACTGCTCCCATAGGAACACCTCTCACTTGCTGATAATATTCACCCTCAAACCAAAGGAAATTATCTAACACGATACCCATCAGTTCACAAATGAGGTTGACCATGTCACTTTCCAACCCTGATGTTTGAAATAGAACCTGTTCAAAAAGCGCTGAACCCTCTTCCTTGGGAATACTTGTGAACAGGTCCTTAACATCTATAGTCAGGAGAATAACCTCATTAGTCCATAATTCTTGCCTAATACATTCCAAAAATTCCCGAGTCCTTTAACAAATGTGGGTACTGTCCACTACGTGTTGTACACAGGAATCAATGACCACTGCCAATGGATGAATTTTAGAGCCTCTTGCAGCCACATTTGGTTTGGGTATTGTAGTCTATTTCATTTAATACAGATGGGTAAATGGCTGAAGGATGCCAGTAGTCCTAAACTCTTCCTTTCTTCGGCTAAAGGGCTGCATCTTGCATTGTTTCAGGTAACTATAGTGGTGATGACAATTCTCTCCAATGCATGGGATGCCATTTGAACTGGAGACAGCCTTGGCTAACCTGTTCCAAGTCTCAGTCTTATACTGAGACCCAGTATAGTCCCCTTGCAGTAACCTATCGGGTGCCATTTGCACTGGAGACAGCCTTGGCTAACCTGTTCCAAGTCTCAGTCTTATATTGAGGCCTAGCATAGTCCCCTTGCATTAACCTATGGCTGTAGCACATCACAAGGAGTGCCAAAAATCCTGGACTCCTGAACACTCCATATCTGTGCTCTAAATTTAGCACCGTCATCTCCCACGAGCCATGCCAACAGAAGTGAAGCAACAACTCTAATTCTGAATTGGCACTGAATTCCAATCTTGTGTTTAACAGTTAAGGCACAAACACTCACAACTATATTTGTGCAGTGGAAAGCACAGACAGGCATGTGTAAACAAAGAGGAAGGTATTTCAACAAACAGCAATGAAGGTGTGAAACATCGCAATGAGATTTGCCATGTGTGATGGTCAGCCTATTCACACTTTTTCAGATTTTTCAACATTGACAGGCTCAATGACTTTGATTGTTATCCTTGGTGTTTTGGAAGTTAAATAGGATGACATGGCACATAACTTTCTGGAATTACACACTGTAAAAAGTTAGTTGACAAATGTGGGAATCAAACCTGAGGAAGAAATAATGCAGAAATTTCAATCAAGGTGATTGTCAGCGTCCCCTGAAAGAGTCATTATTGTTTGTGAATGTATATCAGATTAATGGACCTTCATAAGCTCATTAATACAGGTTGGGGATTGATACATACATACTTCACTACACATATTATCCTAAACACAGAGTTTGCCTTTGTGAGGGGAGAAGATGTTTTTCAGTTAAGTATTCAATTCATCATAGAGATACAAGTGCATTTTTAATTCATTATCATAATTATCTTGCTTAAACAGTTGCACACACATTCAACTGTCATTTCAAAATGAAATTATTAATTAGATATGCTACTTTGGAACATTTATTTATCAAGGCATTAATGAGACATTTCTTGGAATAAACTTAATTATGATAACCATTTGTATGTAGAGTTACCTTCATAATCAAAGTTTTGTTAGAAATTGCATTCTGACACCCTTTGTAAAAATAAGTGTTATTAGTACTTAATGGTACGACTTACACTGATCCTGCTGACTTAGCCAACCTGCTAGCTGATACGTTCTGTGCAAACTTCACCCCCCCTTATCACCCCCCAAAGGCCCAGTTGACATCCCCGATACTTGTCCTACACCTCACATGTCTGTAGATCAAGTGTTAAAGGCCCTATCCAAGGCAAAGAATACAGCTTCCATGGGACCTTATAATATCCCAGGCTGTATTCTGCATCATCTCCAGCAAGAACTAGCTTCGCCATTGATCACCCTATTCAACCACAGCCTAATTACAGGCTTCATTTCGGCAGAGTGGAGAAGCTTCATTGTTATCCCCTTGCATAAAAGTGGTGCCACTACTGACCCAGGAAACTATCGCCCCATTAGTTTGACAAGTCTGATCTGTAAATCCATGGAGTGTATTATTATGGATCTCATAAACAAGGACATAGACAATCTCCAAACACTCGACCCCACACAATTCGGATTCATCAGGTGCAGATCTTGCCTATTGAACCTAGTTGATGTTCTTGAGACTGTCACTAAGGCCCTGGATGAGGTAAAGTCAGTACATACAGCTTATCTTTAAACTGGCCAAGGCCTTTGACATAATCCCCCACTCGGGCATCATTGAAAAGCTAACACAACTTGGTGTCAATCCCCATCTCATCAGAGCGGTGGCCAACTGGCTCACAGGACCTACAAGGTCAAAATAGGTGCCACAACCTCTGACAGCAGACCTGTCACAAGTAGTATTCCCCAGGGATCTGTCCTGGCACCCCTACTGTTTGCCATCTACTTCTCAGAGGTCCAGGCAAAGACCAAGGGCCTGTGGTTGACCAAGTTTGTGGATGACTGTAAGTTGGGTGCTGTAAATGACTCCCCAAATGACATTAGCATACTGCAAGAGGGTCTCACAGCTACAAATAACTGGTGCCAAAGTTATGGCCTTAAGTTAAATGCAAAAAAATGTATAATCATATCATTTGGCATAAACACGGCCCCTACTGATTACCACATCAGCGGCAACCCCCTAAGCACACAACCCATGGTGAGAGACCTGGATACTCAAGTGGACAAAAATCTCACATTCGACCATCATGTGGCAGGAATGGTCAGAAAAGCTTTTTACTTGTTTCATCTCATAAGTAAAGGGAGTGCATCCAGAAAAAAGGTTATTACCTCTATGTACTTCTCCCTCATTGGACCTATAATTGAGTAGGACACCCTGTTTTGTATGTACCTTTCAAAACACCTGCACCAACTGGAAAGGCCACAGAAATACCTCACAAAGAAAATCCATGGCCTCCAACACCTGTCCACAGGCTCAAATCACTATCACTTTACTCAGTATCATACAGATAGCTCAGAGGTGATCTGTGTCTTGCCTACAAGGCAATATCGGACCCTGTCTTACTAGAGGTGCTCCATATCCGTAAGTCTAACTCTTCGTGCATTACCCATTTGATAGGCCTAAATCTAATATGCAACATCAACAAAACCTGCTGGAGAGACAGGTTTGTCTCCCAGAGGTTGTCCCATCTCTGGAATAAACTTCCCATATATGTCAAACAGAGTACCTTGCTGACCCTCTTCAAGTGCAACCTTGATGAGTGGATGGGTAACCACAAATTTGTCCCAGGGGTTCCACCTTTGTCTCTCATTGACAGGTGCTGACTGAGGCTTTTTTTGGGAATAAACTCTTGGCTAGGCTTGTAAGAGCTCCAGGGCCATAAGCCTAGTAACCTCCTATGATCCTATGGATTTGAACCGTGGATTACCTGTATTCTCTCTCTAAAGTCAGTGAACTTCTACCTTATGCCACAGGGACAGTTGCACAGCAGGTGGATGTTCTCCACTCAGTACTGTTCAGTGCCGTGACATATGCACATTGCAGCTAAGTGTGTTTGTGCTACAGAAGGCTGCCCAAATAAAATGCTTCACTTTTTTCCATAAGCCGATTACACTGATTGCATACCACTCATCTACACAAGGCAAGAACTAAAGAAAAGTATGTGATGATCTGATAAAAGTAAGTCATACATCTGGTGTAATAATTTCCATATTCCCTTTACACTGTCCAGATTTGAACCTCAGAGAAGCTCTGTTAAGATGCCAAAGTCACTGCATTTACAGCTTCTGCCACAGAAACAGGTATATAGCATGTGCACATAACTAATGCATTAGTAATACTGTGCACTGGTGCCAAAGCTGTTTGCACTAATGGAGATTATAGAAATGAAACTGTTCACAATTTCTTCACCTGTGAGCCCTGTTTACACTCTTCTAAGCAGTACAGCAATTACACAGCCAAAAAATAGGTATAGCAATTTGTATTGCACACAACCAAACACAAGCTGCATTTTTTTACATCTGCTGCAAACATTCCAGGCAACATGAGGCTTCAAACTGGATTCAAACCTTGCAACCTGTTTCCATTTCATTTACCCTTTGTGTTACAGTGATACATAGGTGAGCTGAGGGAATTTCTTCTCTTACTGCTGTTCAGAGTTCTGTAGTAAAGTGCACCTGTGCCACTCTAAAATGTGTTAATGATGACATGCCAAATTAAATGTCTCATTTTTTACCTTGGGCAGTGTACTCTCTTTCACTGCTTCAAAATGCTGCCAGTCATCAGTGCACTTTGCCAAAATCCATGCAAATGAGGAGCAAAACAAAATAAAATAGTTAAAAAAAATTGCAAGTATTAACAAATATTGGGGAATAATGATGAAAAAGTAGGAAAAAGCAGGATGTGAAGTTTCCTACATATGCGTTTGTTACATCTTTGTCATATGCACAGAAAATATGCATTAACTATGTCAGACAGCACACTATCTGAAACTGAACCCTCAACTCAGTGTAATAACAACACACACTCCTGTTTTTTTTATATCCCTCTGACACCAACACAGGACCAGAAATGAATTCTTTCTCATTTGCTTGAACATGTCTAGATCAATGAAACATTGACAAATAGTCCACACCATTTTAATATCAGGTTGCCATCAATAGTTGGCAAAAGTAGAAGCTATTTCTTTTCTTTCTTTTTTGAGCATTCCTCTCCTCTCAGCTTAACTACAGAAATGCAATGGCATGGCCATTTATTTGGATCTGTGTTTCAATGTGTAACGTAAATGATTAGCATTTCAGACAAATTTTAAGCAAAGGATATACTGTGTGCTCTTAGTTCAAGGATGTCAGTATTGTTAAGGTTGATCTTAAAACTGTCAAGTTGCCTAATACTTTTTATTGTAAGTCTACTCTGCATGATACAAACACTTCAGGGAGAGCAGTCACTGCAGTAGTGCTTGCTGTTGTAGTCAGAGCAATCAGAAACAGTTGCAA
Source organism: Protopterus annectens (assembly GCF_019279795.1). Classification (NCBI taxonomy): domain Eukaryota; kingdom Metazoa; phylum Chordata; order Ceratodontiformes; family Protopteridae; genus Protopterus; species Protopterus annectens. The sequence continues at coordinate 545,645,077 of NC_056747.1, read as the reverse complement.
TCCATTAGCAGCTAACAATTTTGATTGCGCCTCCCTACAGTCCTAGGACATGTGCATGAATCGTGTAGCAACCTAAACCATGTTTACATCCCCTACACCAATTGTTTTTTTGGGTATTCTGGAATACTAATGATTTCACACTTCTTTTGCATCTTCACAGTGCTCAGAGGGCTGAATCCACACTATAGAAAGCTAATGGTGTAGCTATGGAAATGAAAGGAGGGGAGACTGACTGAATACAGACATAACATTACTGCAAGTTACTTGGAGGAGACTGCTCTAGAGATCACTGCACTATTTTGTAAGTTATGTTTGTCCTCTACATAAACTGCTTACATGTTCATATTTCAAATGTATTTCAATATGCAAGTGAAAAAGTAATTTTGCAATATATGCAATTTTAAAACTCCACTGCTGGTATACTGCACATATGGCAGTTATTGCAGTGCTGTCCACGTTATTATGGTTATTTCACAGTATTGTGTTATCATTTGTTATTGCATGACTGCCTCAACCGCATGGGTGACTCATTGGATAGGATGAGTGACACAATGAATCAGGCAGTGTCTGTGATGGTACACCTGCTTGGGAATATCCAGCAGCTACATGTCTTTGGTGTCACCCTTGGCCTACTGCACCCCTCTCACCCTACCTGCGAGAATGATGACAACTGTGCCATGAACTTAGTTAATTTGGGTTTGACTTAAGGTTGCATATATGTCTGATGCTCAGAGTGTATTTAGATATGAGACTGTCAGTATGCAGGTAGTTAGGGGCTGTATCTATCTGATGCTAGCCATACACACACTACATGGGTAAGTAGCATTTGTGGACATTGGATGACATCACTTTTAATGTTTGTATGTGCTTATGTTATGTGTATTCCTTCACTGCTAAGTGTGTGTGCCATCATTGGCCTCTTACTTGCTGAGTGTGTGCACTGACCTTTGAGTCTTGGGTGGTGAGTATGTGTTGTATTTTGCTTCTTAGCCAAGGCAAGGGCATATTGTGCACATACATCTGATGGCTACCTCTGCAGCTGGAAGTTCTCTCTCAGAATCCTCATCTGTAGGTGCTGGAGGTGTTGCCCCTAGCTATTATCCAGGGATGTGTGGTCCAGGTCCTGACCCTTGCTGTCCCTGTTGCAGCTGTTTCCTCAAGGTAATATTGTGCAACATGCCATAGGCTATGAGAATTTCTGCAGAGGTGCCTGGATCATACTGCAGGACACCTCCTGATTTGGCTAGACATTGGAAAAATGACTTCAGCATGCCAAACACATGCTCTGTGATGTTTCCAGTTTGAGCATGGGCATTGTAGTTTCCTTCTTCTGTGGGTTTGTGTGCATTTCTGATGGGGGTCATGAGCCACAGTTCCAGTGCATAAACTGCATCACCCAGGAGATGGCCTTGGGAAACATTACCACTAGCAAACTTTGTGTACAGCTGTGAGTTGTGCCATATGTGTGAGGCATGGTAACTGCCTGGGTTGCCTGCACAGACATTGAAGATGATCCCCTAGGCTTTTATTTCTATGTGAGTTCAGTCTATGCCCTCAAGATGTCAGGGAAGTGTGCTACAGCATAGAATTCCTGCATTGTTCTTGCTCTCTACTCTGGTATGCATAGAAAAATGGGTGTACTCCCTTATATGTTGTAGCATAGCATTAAGATATTTGTGAAATATTCTGGAAGCTGAGGCCTTTGACACATGAAGTATATCTCCTGTGGGTCTCTGAAATGTACTAGTAGCTAATGTCCTTAATGCTGCACATACCTTAGTTTCCACTGTTAAGGTTCTCCTCAATTTCTCCTGGGTCTCAGGTGGGAGCAGCAGAAGCTGCAGAGTTACTGTAGGGTTTCCCTATCAACCCTGTGTTGCTCTACTATTTCAATATCATGCAGTCCATGATATGTTAAACAGGTCTGAACACTCCTCTTTTCCTTGGACAAGATCTATCAGCAGCATAGATTTAAGCTTGTTGCACATACACATGCAAGAGACCAGCAGCAGCCCCTAAAATAGCTTTTTTAAGTGTGATGGTGGCTGCATTCCAGTAGGTTTTGGTGTTCATGGTAAAGGGCCCCAACATCTCTACACAATTACTTTGTAGCTTCCTGAATGGTTCCACTATCTTGGATTGGTCAATTAGCATTTAATTCAGCTGCTTATAATTTTATTAGTATACTGTACTGTTTACCTTTGTTTCATGCGCTGTTGTGTGTGTTGCATTGTAATGCTTACACAGTAGAAGCACGAAAATTAGCTGATCATGAATCCAGCCACTTGTATTTTGCTCTGTCGGGATATGAGCTAGATTGGTGACTATGTTAAACTCAGTATATACACGTAAAATGTGTATAGAACATTATTTTATTTACCACAGTACAAACAACACCTACAGTACATTAATGATGACTCTGCTAATTTAATTAATAGTTATTCCTTTTATTGAATACCCCACCTATCTGTGATATTTTGTGACCAGGTTAAAAGAAATTGTCAAAAGGATACAGAGATGGGACACAAAGTGAATATTTGGATTTTCTTGTGTCATGCAGTGAGTCTGAATAACTACTGCCATTGTCTTACAGGAGAAATAACCCACATAATGAGTCCTTTATTCTTGGGTGTTTGAAGACCAAGAAGAGGAGCCTGTTTTTCAGTCTGTGTGACTTTAGATGGAATCTGATCAGTGGCAGAGGCAACACTGTATAGAAAAATGAATTACTTCTCAGAAAGGGTGGTTCTCCTTCAGAATGATCTCCTAAAATCATTAAAACATGTCACTTGAGCAGAGAAAATTAAATGTGATCTAGGTTTGTGCTTCTTAAAAAGAACTTGATACATACGACAATCATAATGTTCTCATGTGTTCAAGGACAATAACTGCAATCCTCAGAACAGTAAGAATACAAATGCAGTTTCAGTGAAATATACCCTAGCTCTGAATCGCTGTATGTTGTCATATACTCTATTCTCTAAGGTATGGCAGTCTTGGAGTTAATATTTATAAGTAGGAAGACTAGGAGGGGGGAAGTGAAACCACCACATCAGAGGCGAGGGGGGACTTGCCCCAGCAAAAAAATGCTTTAAATATGTCACAGCAACTTTTGAAGTTCAATATTACTTGTGTTAATTAGCACAGAAATTTACATACTTACATTATCAAGTCTTCATGATCATCAGGCTACAGGGTACCTTATACTGGTTCTCCCTAGATCTCTCAAAGCTTGGTTCAGTGAAGCTTATCTCATAAGGACCTGGAAATGAACCAGCAACTCATTGATAAATGCAGTAACTTAATTTGGTGAACCCAGGGTTAGTTATAGTATTTTGGGAGGTACCGTATTCACATTCCCAAAATAAAAAAAAAATATTGGCAGGTTACCAGTTCAGTATTCTGTGTAAGTAAACAGTGTTGTCTGAAGTGTGTTTTAATGAATCTAGCTGTACTTGTATAAAAGCTATGTAAATGCTTACGCTGTACTATTGTGGATTTGTAAAAGAAGCCATAACAGTTTGGGTACAGAGCAGCATTTATTGTATTTTTATTTTATTTACTCTTTGTTGACCAGGTTAGTCCCACTATGCCATTGTCTTTTCGGGTGAGACCTGACATAGTATTTATACTAATCAGGGAAATTTGGCTAGGGCACCAGGGAACTTCCACCACTCTTTTCCCAATAAATGTCATGAGATCTTTTATATGCATCTAAGCTCCCAACTCTGGCACATATGACCTCAGTTTCACATCTCATCAGAAGGATGGCAAACTCGGGAGTGCGGTACTAACCTTATGCTGTACTAAAGTTTCAGTGTTGGAAAATTAATCCAACTACTTGGTGTGGGAATAGAACCCAGAGCCTTCTGATCTTCCAGCACCAAAGGTGAATGGCTACCTGTTGAGTCACTGACACTAAGCATACTGCTATACCTCTTCAAAACATTCCATGCCGAGTGAGGGATAGCTTACACCATACTATTACGGGTTATAGCAAGTGACTGTTGTTCCAGAATGACTGCATTCATTTGTGTACAGGAGAACAGTGTCCATTATTGTTTACTTGCATAAATAAAAGGCAATGACTACAATGTGTTTCTGAGCATTTTGTTTGACTGGGCCCTGCTGCAATACTCTCACTGACCTGTTTATCCTGCCTCCATTTTGTCTGTGCATGCACACCATGCATTTATACCACATGTGTATGCATGTATGTATACACTGTTAACAAGTCAGAATGCAGATTAGTGTAAAATAGAGAATACAAGCCCCCCCCCCCCAAGCCTTTCAGTGTTGCAGGGAAGCATTCTAGCTCATCAGTGGAAGTGGTAAGCACTAGGTAGCCTATTTACCACAAGAGGAGTGGTTTCTGGCCCAGAAATCATAGTTTATTGGCTGTTTGGGCAGTTTTTTTCCATCTCCTTCAACTTTCTGGTCTAAAAGCCCATGTTTGCACTTTTCCCCTGTAACTAGTCTCATCCAGATACAGATTTGCAGTATCCAGGACTGTATGTAAGCTACTAAGCCCCCCAAGCCTTTCTGTGTTGGAGGAAAGCCTTCTAGCTTATCAGTGAGAGTGTTAAGCACTAGGTAGCCTATCTACCACAAGAGGAGTGGTTGTTTCTGGCCCAGAATTTGTAGTTTATTGGCCGTTTGGGCAGTTTTTCCATCTCTTTCAACTTTCAGGTTTAAAAGCCCATGCTTGCACTTGTTTCCTGTCTTTTCTGTATATAATCTAATCCAGATACAGATTTGCTGTATCCTGGACTGTTTGTAAGCTTCTGAGAGGTGCCAAAGTCTGCTCTTCAATTTTTCCCTTAGATCTGCTAGTTCTCTCCTCTCCTGCACTTTTACTAGCTTATTAGTCTAGCACTTTACCAGCTGACTTCTTATAGTAATTATGGTAGCACACAAAAGTGCTACCAGCACTAAATGTTCTACAAGGAAACAGCTCCAGTACTTATTATTAATGCCCAGCCCTTCAGGCATGTCTAAAGGTCAGTTCCCTGTCCTTTCTCCTATTAACCTGGTGAATTTGGGCATCCACAGACAATGTAGCAACTGCCTCATGTACACCGACAACCCTCTCCTCTTACATTCCAACACTCAGACTTGCGAGTGATATACTTGTATATCCAAAATGGAAGCCATGCACTGTCCAGTCAAGACCAGAACAGCTGGTCAAGAGGAGAAGGTCAACACTTGCACCGCATCACATGGAACACACAGCCCTCCAGAACACACACCAGCACTGCCTTCTCAAAAACACAAACCACACACCCACTTTCATGGAGGCTCTCAATAAAAATTTACCCAAACAGCAGAGACCTCCATGGCAGAAACACACTCGACCATCACAACATGACACTAATCATGAGACACATAACTCTCCTAAACAGACTGCCACTCAACCAAAGCCCCTAAGGCAAAACAGCATACCCAGCACACTAGTCATAGTTGACTCAATAGTGAGGCACACTGATGTCCCACTCACTAGGTTGAATAAGGAGAAAGTAACAGTCGGCTGTCTGTCAGATGCAAGGAAAGGCTACATAATGCACGCACTCAGGTCCCTCAACAACAGATACAAATATGGCTCTGTCATTGTACATTTGGGAGTGAATGACCTGAAACGTACCTCCCTGGACTACATCAAAAGAGACATGGAAGAGCTTTTGCATTATATGTAGCCCAGGCGGGTATGACCCTAGCCCTGAGCAGCATCCTACCATCACCCAGAATGATACCACAGTACAAGCAAAAAATGATTGATTTCAACAATTGGCTACGTTTCTGGTGTCATTCTAAGGGGATCCAGTATCTGCCTGCCTGGAATGACATGATTGACAGACCTTGATGCTTTGCCAGAGATGTCCTGCATCAGTCACCCCTGGGCTTCTGGATACTGGCCAAGGCTCTTGCCACCCCTATAGTGCCTTTTTTAGGTGGTGTTCCAAAGACCAAATTACCACCATAACAACTACAAACAAATGCAATCTGAGGGTCATGCTGCTCAATGCTAGAAGTCTAATTCTCAAAATGCAGTTGCTTGAAGCACTCCCTAAAATGGAGAACATCAACATTTGTGCTGTAAGAGAGACCTGGTTCAAGGCAGCAGAAAGCATCCCTGCACTACCAGGCTATAACTCATTCCACACCTTTCAGCCCCAGAACCTGGACCGAAGCTTCAAATGCGGTGGTGTTTCCATATTCATAAAGGATGTGCACACCTCCAGACTGGTAGCCCAACATAACGCATCAGAGATACTTCAGGTGCAGCTAACACTGGGTAAGACAGCAATTCAGGTCATAGCCTGTTATAGGTCCCCAACTATGTCCCAAGACTCACACTCCACGTTCCTAAGCACCCTGGAGAATATTAGGGTCCAACCTAACACTCTCATGCTGGGCGACTTCAACTACCCCTCCATTAACTGGGAAAAGTACTCATGAACCAATACACTTGCCCAACATTTCCTGGAATTCATTAAATCCAGTGCCCTGAACCAGCTCATTCTTACCCCGCTAGAGGTAGCAACATCCTTGACCTGGTCATTACTAACATGGGCGACCGTTGTTCTACACCAATAGTCAACTCCTCCCTGGTTAGATCCGACCACAAACTAATCACCTTGGAAATCCACATCCCTTCCCCCCCACAAAGGTAACCACCATGAAAAACTTCTCCAAAGCTAACTTTGGGCTCCTAAAAACAGAGGTGGCTAACTTCACAGCACCCATGCAAATGTTGAATAGTTGCATGACCGCTGAATCCTACACCAATGCACTGTACGAACACGTACACAAATGCATGGATCTCGCCATACCCAATAGAACCAGGACGCTCTCCTCCAAAAAAAGGAAGCCAATCTGGTGGTCCCCTGCAATAAACAAACTCTACAACAGAAGGAAGAAACTGCTGCAGAATAAGGTGAAGTCCCAAGACTGGAAAAACTCCCTTATCAGCCTCAGCAAGAAAGTTGAAATCCCTCATCAAATCCTCTAAAGCTAGCTATGAAAACAGAATTGCAGCAGATAGTAAAGACAACCACAAGGCCTTCTATAGTTATGTAAAGAATCTCCATGGCAATACTCAGATTTGCTCTGAGCTACTGCACAATGGTACCTCCTATACAGAGCCAACAGATATTGCCAATATACTGGCCAACAGATTCAGTGCCAACTTTATCCCTCCCCCCAAAGGACCCATCACAATACCAGTAGATTGCCAGGCACCCAGTTACTGCTGCACAGGTTAAACAGCACTGTCCAAGGCCAAGAATACAGCTTCTATGGGACCTGATAATATCCCTGGCTGTGTTCTACATGAACTACAGAGTGAACTGGCACCTCACCTGTGTGCCCTGTTCAAGCACAGCCTCACCTCAGGCTTTGTCCCTACATAATGGCGCACTGCTATAGTCATTCCTCTCCACAAAGGAGGAGCTACTACAGACCCTGGGAACTATCGCCCCATTAGCCTGACAAGTCTGATATGCAAAGCTATGAAACACAGCATCATGGACCTAATAAACAAGGATATAGGGAATCTCCAAACTCTGGATCCCACACAGTTTGATTTTGTGAAGGGTAGATCATGCCCGCTCAACTTGGTCTACTTCTTTGTGTCAATCACCAGAGATGTGGATGAAGGCAAGGTGGTTCATACAGCCTACCCTGATCTAGCCAAGGCCTTTGATACCATTCCCCACTCAGGAATCATAGAAAAACTCACTAAGCTAGGCATCAATCCCTATATCACTAGGTGGGTTGCAAACTGGCTCACAGATAGAACCCACAGTGTGAAAATAGCTGACTCCAAGTCAGACTGCCGACCAGTCATGAGTGGTGTCCCACAATGATCAGTCCTGGGTCCTCTCCTGTTTGGTATCTACTTCTCAGAAGTCCAGGTCATGAAGGGACTCTGGCTAACAAAGTTTGCAGACAACTGCAAGTTGTGAGCCATTATTAACTCCCCAAGTGATCTTGACATGCTACAGAAAGGCCTCACTGAGACCAGTGACTGGTGTCAAAACCATGGCTTAAGCTCAATGCCAAAAAATGTGTCATCATTCCCTTTGGGAAAAATCCAGTTCTCATGAATTACCACATTGATGGTAGTCCACTGAACACAGAAAGCATTGTAAGAGATCTGGGAACACAGGTTGACAGTGACCTCTCTTTTGATTACCACATTGCCACTGTGGTCAGAAAGTCCTTCTGTGTAACACATCTCATTACTAAGGGTTTTGTATCCAGGAAGAAAGAGGTCATTGTCTCCCTCTACTCTTCCCTCATTAGGCCAGTCATAGAGTACAATGCCCCATTTGGCATGTACCTCACTAGACAACTGCAACAACTGCAGAGGCCACAAAAGTACCTCACAAAGAGGATCCTAGGCCTTAAACACTTGTCCTATATGGACAGAATCAAAAAACTATTCTCTGTCTCATATCACCTACTTAGCTCTCTGCTTGACTTAAAAAGCCATGTCGGACCCAGTTCTGTTAGAAATGCTACATCTAAGGAAATCCCAATCCCTCCACACCACATGCTCCAGAGACCTCAACCTCATTACCACAATCAATAGAACATGCTGGAGGGACAGGTTGATAAACCAGAGACAGCCCATGCTATGGAATAGACTTCCCATACATGTCAAACAAAGCACCTCGCTGGCCCTGTTCAAGAGAAATCTTGATGAGTGGATGGGAAACAGAAAATTCACCCCAAGGATCCCTCCAGTAGCTGTACTCGACAGAGGCACTGGGAGCTAAGGTCGGGTGGCACAATACCAGGGTAATCCTATGGGCTAGGCTTGTAAAGGCTCCAGGGCCATTAGCCTAGTACACACCTATGAACAAGCAGCTCATTCATGCTCATTTCATTACACTTCACTATTGCAATGTGTAACAAAGAGAATTTAACACAGCACTTAAAAGCACTAGGAAAATCATTGTGGTGTAGGCCAGCATGCAGGGAGGTGAGATTCTTAACATTACAATTGTTGGAGAAGCGTCTGGTGAGACTACCCTGCACATTAACACAATCTTTGTAAACTGGATTATGGTGGTTCTCTAAGGTTCGCAAATGTATTTTAGTCTTTGAAATTGAAAATGAATTGATCTAGTCAAATATGTGGTTAAGGCATTGCTCTTTGAAGCTGTTGACTGAATTTTGCCTGTTACTATTTTTGTCTCTTATCTAACTTAGCAAGTCATGGTCTGCAGTGTAAAACAAATTTAGAGGTTGCAGTATAACTTATCTGACGAATACAAAAAGTAGTGAATAGTAATAGTTAGTTACAACTGTTTTCATCTTAATTTAAAGGTTAACTATAATATTAACAAATTATATGATTCACACAATATGTTTTCAGCAAAATAGACTGGATATCTTTGACATGCTCTATTACTTTATCAGCAACAGGTGACATCCATTGTCTGTATTTATCTGTTTTACATTCACTGGAACAATAAGCATTTAAGAATTAAGTTAGTTACAAATACTGCATTAGAAAAAAAAATAGCAGAAGACTTGGGGGACAGAAGGAATGTAACACACTTCTAATACTTCCCAGCAGATGAAGACAGCTTAGGCAGAATGGAGCTTGTAAAGTTTAATACACATGGTCACATTTTTTCTAATTAGTTTTGAATAGTTGATCTTGTGTTTCTTAATGCCGTGATCCATGAAATTAAATTTACTCTGCAAGTGGTCTTTGAAAGAAAGTACATTCTAACAGATGGCACAGTAATGTTTGAAAATCTGTTTCTAGCACTACCGTAGCACTGTACCAAATTTGAGGAGGCAAGAATTAAACTTCTGTCTCCAACTCCAGTGGAGTCTAGTGGTTTGGTGTCTAAGCCACAAAGCCTTTCTTCCTGGCTGAAGAAGGAAATGGTTGAGAACAGATGCATGATAAACTGGAGCCTGGATTTCTGGGTGGGATGGCACACTGCAACAGCTGTGACATGATTTCCAAAAAAAGATTTTGGGCAGCTGAAATGAAACTGTGGGAAGGACAATCCATTTATGCATAGCTGTGGGTTAGTTTTCCTAAACTAGTGGTTTATACATGAAGTTAAACATTTTTTAGGGGCATTTTTAGTTCTGTTTTCACTTATACTTTGTCTTTTTAACCAGCAGTTTTCTAGTACACCTCCCCTATCAACTCATATAGTTAGGCTTTTCATTTAGGTTTTTACTTGAATTTGTATGTGTACCTATGGGTTGGCAGCAGGCTTAAGGAATTCACTTTTGACCTTGTTCTTTTATTTCTTTTAGAAGCTACATTTGTTCTTTCTCTTTTTTTTAGAGTTTCTTCATAATAATTGCCACTTAATTCTCCTAATCCCTTAATAGACAGCTGTCGTGTGTAATACAGTTTGCTACATTCCCACAGAAGCCAAAGTATGACCAAATTAATTTGTCAAATAATACCATTTTATGAAGTCAGTTTAGTTTCCTTCCACAGAGACATTTGACCTAGTAAATAACACTTCATGGCACATTTTTCACACATTATAGATGAAGGGTTGAAAGAATTAGAGATAATCATGCCTCAGGAAAAAAAATGGCTACTTCTCTTTATAATTTTACACATCTTAACAAAGAATTAATCTCCCACCAAGCCAGCATCCTGCATTCCATACATAAGCCCAACTGAGTATAGTGCGTTTATTTACAACGGGGTCATGTGTGAGATTTTGATGAGCACCATAATTACCTGACAACTAATGTCATATGACACTGGCTGAACTATGAAAAAAAAATGTTACAGTTTTAAAATGGTGAGGAGTGATTCTCTCAGTGAACCTTAAAGACATTCAACAATATGTGTGTGTGTGTATATATATATATATATATATATATATATATATATAATGTGTACATTCATTTGTGTGTGCGTGTGAGTATATATATAGGTATATCTACATATATCGAGAGAGAGAGATGGATAGGTATATAGATATATTTGCATCCGCTTAAAGCAGTGCCAGAATATAACCAGTTGCAGAATTCAAGTCATTTTACAGTAAATTTCTGAGTGTATCTACACCAGAATATTTCATCGGTGAAAACTAATGTGGCATTTTCCATCCAGATGTACCTGATGAAAAGAGGAGTCCCAACAAGTAAGTTAGGTCTTCTAGTGAAATACACAACATGAGATTTACAGTCCCACACGCTCAGAATGTTCTCAGAACTCTTCAGCTGCTAAACAAAAGTGTTCATTGGATTATGTTTTTCCAAATATATGGAGTCTGTTAGCATTCATGCTAAAAGTTAATGCAATTTCTTAATTCTCCTAGAATTTTGAAAAAAATGCGTATGTCATATTGTCTCAGTATGTATTTAAATATAAAAGAACATATATATATATATAGATGGTCTCTACACACCAGCATACCAGACCCAACATAGAGGTCATCTCACTTATAGCAGGTATGGGCATGTTATTCCCAAGCAGAATTGTGCATTTGTCAGGGAAATATCAGTGTGCCAGAATGCGAAGTGGACAGGGAAGAGAGTTCAGCATGCATTTCAACAGCACAATGATGACCCAAAGTGATGGTCAGCATTCAAAAGGACAGAGTATAACTAAAGAGTGCAGACAAAGCCAGTACTATGCACACTACAAATTAAAGAGTTTGTTTGGGGAAAGTTGATCTGCAAAACATCCCCCGCCTGTTGGCCTAACAAGAATCTGCTGGCACAGGTTGGGGTGAATTTTTTCTTTATAAGCCATAAATCAGTGCAAGCCTTGCCCTCTGTATGTAGCCAGTACATGGCATTCAAACATGAGGGTTATCATTTTATTGATCATACAGGAATGGTACAGGTGGTGAATAGGGAGGGGATATGAAACCAGAAAAAAAAAAAAACTCTTGCAGAGGCAAAGGTACATGTTGAGTCACCCAGATAGTTATAGCTGTAAGCTTCCTCCTTTCAACCTTTGCTGAATTACTCTCTTATCATTTGCCAGTTATGATGGCTCAGATCAGGCACAAATCTACACGGTACTCACTGGTCTGTCTTGAAATAGGCACATGTACCTAGTGGGTTTACACTTTTAGCAAAAGGAATATGTCCATATAAAATTACACTGATATAAAACTTGTGATGATGGTGCATTGCAGGGAAGCTCTCTGTGCACTCCCTTGTACAAGTACTATGCATTGTTTTATGGGGCGCACAGAGTACATTACAAGGCAGCCCAATGCACCATCTTTTGTAAATGTTAAACAGTGTCCTCTGGTATAGTTGAGAGTACATAGAAGGAAGATCTTTGCACCCCCCCACCCCAGTGGTATGAAACTTGTGCATAGTTCTTTGAGTAAGCCTCATGCAGTTTTCTCGGGGGTATATGTAGAGCGCACAGTGAAGAAGACCTATGCATCCCCTTCTTGTCTTAATACTGTGCATTGATCTTTGGGTTACACTGAGAGTATGCAGCAGTGAAGCTCTATGCACCCCCCCCCCCGTGTATGAATATGGTGCAGTGTTCTCTGGGGTATGCTGCCAGTACACAGTAGAGAAGCTCCATGCACTCCCGTATCTGAATATGGTGTAGTGTCCACTGGGATATGCTGACAGTACACAGCAGAGAAGCTTTATGCACTCCCATGTCCGAATGTGGTGCAGTGTTCTGCATGACATGCTCAGACTGCTTCATATGGCAGCATTGTGAACTCTACAATACTGCAGTGATTGCATATACACAAGCCATCTAAAATCAAGTTACCGTGTTCCATGAAAGGAATGGCTCTCAGCAGTATATATCATTGCTGCTAATGCCAGTAGGCAGGAATGAACAACACAATTCACTGAGATGCTAAATGGCATTCAGCTCATTATCCACTCCAATGTACTTCTGCTCATTTGTATTTCATCTGGAGTTTGAACACTATGGCTGACGCCACAGCCAAGGCTAGGGCAAGGTGAAGGGAAGCAACTGTGCCAGCCACAAGTAGTTAGAGGCTTGTAATTAGCAGTGTAGAAGAGATACCTGTCGGTGGTACTTGGGCAGTTCTGGAAGCCATTCACATATCTGTGATATAAAATAGCAACCACTTAAATTATTTGCATTTGAGTTTATATGTGTGCATTAGAAAATGTAGCAAGGAGCAAGCATAGCTCGCTACAACCCAGCGTAGTTTTTTTTTTTTTTTTTTTTATTGGTCATCAACTCCAGTGGATTTTTTTTTTTTTTTTGTTTTCAGTTTTAGTTGAGGGGAGCCAAGTTAGAGATTTTCAGGACACCAACTTACAGAGCTATGACTCTGACATAGCAGTACAGAGTTTTGTCAAGCTATGGGCCTAGATTGACCTATACTGCTGTCAGCCTTATTCATTGCTGTTAATGTGGATAGTGATGATGTTGCATTACATTAGCAGTTGTAGCTGCATACCAGAATCATGACGGGAAAGCTTTCAGATGCTATCCATGTATGTGGTGTGTGTGTATATATAAATACTGAGGTGTTTGGCTGCCAAGTAGATAAGAAAATAAAGACCGTAAGACTGTAGTCTGACCTCCATGAGGTCTATATCTAAAACAAGCTCTCTAGAAGAAACGAGTACCACATGACATGCAACTTCCAGTAAAGATCTCATTAGTATTTAAAGACATTTAAACCTGATAGTCAAATTCTCATTTTTACCTGTAATGTGTATAAACACGCATGTGAATACATATACACACACAGTATATAGATTTACGTTTAAAACATTATGCTCTGTTCAATTGAATTGCACTATCCCAGGATAAACACATCAACTCATGGCATCCTTGCTTTCAGCATTATCATTTCACATCAACCTTTGAGTATTCCTGAAGGCACAAACTTCATAACAAGCAGTACCATGAGTCCCACAGGGCAGCAGGCATGTTTGAACCAATTATGAGACCTGATAATACTATGAGATGATGTTTTTGTCCCAGGATAGTACAACATGATAACATAGTGCATGATGTTTCAAAGGAAAACTATTCATTTTATATATATATATATATATATATATATATATACACACACACACATTTTCATTAAGCTCCATTCCAACAGAACACAGGTTGTTAAAAATAAGCTGTCAAACCCTGGTTAGACTAACTCAGAAATGAGTTCTAACATGGGTCTTTTGGGGGACCAAGCCCAGGTCTCTACACTATGTATAGTTGATGTGTCAGATATCAACAAACTACACTGATGCAAGAAGAAAAAAAAAACACTTTACAATCTGAATCACAGTCTTTGAGGCAGCATACATTATATTACACTGATTATTTAAAATTAATTGTATCTGTAAAACAAGTATATCATGGGCTATTCCTTTCAAAATAATAGTTCTGTATATATCTAAAATACATTTTGAATAAATTAACTTTTTCAGTTCTTAGAATCTTCTATACCTCCAGAGCAGTTCATATATCTGATTGGTTTATTTGGTAGTCTTCAGTTCCAAGAAAATTTAGCACGACTGTTTACACTGGACATATCTTGCTTTTAAGACAATTCCTGCTATAATGCATCTTTATTTAGAGATGAATTTTTTGGAGTCTCTCTCTCACTCTGTCTTTGTTTATATTTACCATGAAAATCCAAATTGGAATTAAAACCCCCTTTTCAGTGAAGTCCCAGGGAGAAGTACATATCTGAAGAACAGGCCCTCAGAGCCCTGTACAAGGCAAAGAACATGACTCCATGGGACCAGATGACATCCCAGGCTGTCTTCTAAACAGGCTAAAACATGAACTAGCATCACCACTAAGTACCCTTTCAAACATAGCCTAACCACAGGCTTTGTTCCTGTGGAATGCAGGACAGCTACAGTTATTCCTTTCCATAAAGGTGGCCTAACAACAGACCCATAAGCCTGACCAGACTCATCTGTAAGGCCATGGAATGTATCATTATGGACCTCATAAATAAAGACATGGTTTTCCTCCAACTCTGGATCCTATCCAATTCAGCTTTGTGAAGGGCAGATCTTGCCTGTTAAATCTGGTGGATTCCTTTGAAAGTGTGACCAGGGCCATTTGCGAGGGCAAATCTGTGCACACAGCATACCTTGACTTGGCAAAGGCTTTTTACACAATCCCACATTCAGGCATTACCAGTAAACTTAACAAACTGAATGTAAACCCCTTTGTTGTAAGATGAGTTGCCAAATGGCTCACAAACTGGGCATACACTATCAAAGTGGGTGACTCCACATCAACCAACAGACCTGTTACCAGCACAGTGCCACAGGGGTCAGTGCTGGCCCCCCTACTGTTTGGTATATACTTCTCAGAAGTTCAGGTCAAAACTAAAGCATTGTGGCTGACCATGTTTTCAGAAAACTGCAAACTAGGTGTAATCATTGAATCCCCAAATGACATCAGTATACTCCAGGAGGATCTCACACAGACCAGCAACTGGTGTGTTAGTCACAGTCTCAAACTGAATGCACAGAAATGCATCATCATTCCCTTCAGCACAAACAATGTCTCTTCACAGTATCAAATCAACAACAATACTCTAAGTACCCATGAGGGGGTAAGGGACCTGGAATCACAGGTTGACCGCGACCTTAACTTCGACCACCATGGGTCTACTGTTGTAAGGAAAGCTTTCCACGTAGCTCACTTGATTAGTAAAGGCATCACTTCGAGAGCAAAAGAAGTTATAACACCCCTATACTCAGCATTTATCTGGGCCATAATTGAGTATAATGCCCCATTCAATATGTAACACCTGCTGCAATGAGAGACCTCAGAGATTTCTAACAAAGAAAATCAAGGGCTTCCAGTATGTGCCTTGGATAATTACAGTCCCTGTCACTGTCACTATACTGTATCATATAGACTTTTGTGGGCAGATTTGTGCCTTGCCTACAGAGCGACCCAAGACCCAAACCTAATGAACATAATGCATAGCCATAAATTAAATGGGTCTAGGGCTACCTGTTCCAGGGACTTAAATATGGTCTGTGATTTACATAGGACATGCTAGCGGGAGAGATTTATCTCCTAGTGACTGCCACATCTTTGGAACAGGCTACCAATTAATGTGAAACAGAGCATCTCTATGATACTGTTCAAGAGGAACCTGGATGGGTGGATGGGGCACCATAAAGTCTTACCGGAAATAGTGCCCACAACCTTCCTGGATGTGGGCAGTCATCACTAAATGCAATCTTGGGTATTGACTAGTACTTCTACGGTATTACATTGGGTTGAAATGGCTAGACTTAAAATGACCTCCAGGTCAATAGCCTAGTAATCTCCTATGATCCCATAAAAATGTGCAGAACATCTATTAAAGCAAAAGCATTTATAATGCTATAACATAGATATAACATCAGTAATTAATCAACTGAGCTGTGCAACACACACATATACATATTAAAGTGAATGTTTTATAAAAAAAATACATAATATACAAAGATAATTTTGCAGGTGTCACTGTAGTACATGTACCTTAAAGTGAATCATTTACACAATATTAATAAAAAGAGAGTTTTGATGGCTGATCTGTACAATACACATTTTAAAGGAAAGTTTTATAAAAAGACAGTATTGGAAATAGACAATCAAGTAGTGAGGGGGTAAATATTAATGAGTGCCCAAGTTAGGCTGACACAAGTGTGAAGGAATAGACAGAGAGTGATATATTGTTGTGTAGTGGAAAGGAGGACCTTATATAAGGATAAAGAAGACTGGTGTAAGATAAGATAAAGATGAACTTCTGTGAGTGATGAGCTGGTGAGGTATATATTGCTGAAGGTATCTGTGGGGAGGCATGTGGTGGCCAGAGAGTGATATGTGGTTACGATAAGAAATAGATGAGCTCATTGGACTTCTGGTGTGGCATCTCTTGAGTATGGAGTTTGAATCTGAGCTACAAATCAGGTGATCCTGCTTTTACTTTAAAAATGCGCAATATTTTAATATAGGCCCCTTTGACGTCCAGTAAAAAAGAAACAAAATGGAAAAGGCCGCTGAATTTAAATCTTATTAAAGATAAGAGATCAAATGATTGCAGAAACAGGAACAGAGAAAGTGAAGGAAAAGTGTGAAGAGATAGAAGACTCTCAATGAGGTCGATCAGCAAAACAAACACATTGGAAAGTAAGCTGGATAACGTTTATGAATACCTATCCAAGTTAAGAGGCACCGTGAGAGATTACACTGCCAGGAATGACAAGAAAATAAGAGCAGTGAAAGACTCCCTATCCAACCAGTCAGATGCAGTCACACAATTGAAGGACTCTAATAGGTATCTTAAACAGAATGGTAACACGGGAAGCAAAACATGAGAACTTACATGCAGAACTGATAACCTTGAAGACTGAACAAGGAGAAACAACTTGAGATTCACTGGAGGACCTGAACAGCTGGAGGGAAACGACTGCATGAACTTTATTAAGTACTATATAACCAAATGGGTAGACATTCCCAACAAAACTCACTGTTTTAACAAAGCTCCACAGAGTTAGGTGACCTGCTACTGCTCTGCTGTATTCAGCTGTGCAATCCAAGGAATCTGTTGCATTCTGCTAAGCATAAGTACAATTTTATACTGCATTTTGCAGTTTTAAACTGTATTTTTGCTATATTGCTGATTTTTTAAAACTGTTCTTGCTGATTTGTTGCACTTTGTCTGCCGTAGCATAGACTAGATTCAGACCTGCTGAATCTGGTTCTTTTTGATAAATTGAGCAGTAAGCCAGGCTACCTTTTGTTGGAGAGTGCAGGTAGGACTCGTCTGATTGAAGGTTGCTGGCACAGGGCTCATTTTTGAAAATGTTTTATTATTTAAATAGTTTAATTCAGTTTGCTCACTGCTTTAACACAGCTCTACAGAGTTAGTTGACCAGCCAACCAGCCACTGATGATCTGCATTTATCTGTGCGATCCAAGGATTCTGTTGCATTCTACTAACCATACGTGCAATTTTATACCGTATTTTGAACTTTTAAACTGTATTTTTGCTGTATTGCTGAGTTTCTTCCTGATTTGTTGCACTTTGTGTTGGCTGTAGCATTGACTAGATTCAGACCTGCTGAATCCTGGTTCTGTTTGTTAAACTGAGCAATAAAACCAGACTGTCTTTTGTTGGAGAGGGCCCCTGCACCCTTGTGGCAGGGGAGTGCAGTTAGGATTCATCTGGTTGAAGGTTGCTGGCACAGGACTCAGTTTTGAGCTTTTTTATTGTTTAATTCAGTTTGCGCACTATTGCTATGTAAGCCCTGCATTTGTGCGGGTTTGCACTTGTTTTAACACAGCTCCACAGAGTTAGGTGAACAGCCACTGCTCTGCTATATTCATCTGTTTATGCATGGCACACCACCCCACACCATTGTGCACTACAGCTCAGTGAGGGTAACCACTGGTGGTTATAGATGCAAAAACTTCTCTAGATAAATTTTCCCTTGGTAGCTGCCCATGATCCAGCCAAGACGTCCTTAAACTGCACTTATCTGTTCAGAGAGCACCTCAGCTGCACTTTTGCCCCTTAAACAGTCCCAAAACCACTAAATCTACAATAGTCACATACCATTTAAAGAACCCTTGCTAGTATAGACCCTTTATAGAGCACCCTATTAGTATAGACCCCACTTAGAGCACCCAGTTATACCACACCCCTCCATTTTCTCTCCCCACTGTGAAAACAGGATTTAACCTAGCAATATGAATGGTCGGTTTCCCTCCATTTCTCCTACCAGCTTGACTAACATGGGTATCCTGAGGCAGTGTAGTAACTGCCTCATGTACACTGACAACCCTCTACTCCTAAATCACCCCAGTACAATTTGTGAGAGATAAATCTACACTAGGAATTTGGAATCCTTGCTCTCTCACGCACAGAACAGTAACACTGAACAGGTTATCAGCTCACATACTACACCTCCTACGCAAACCATGCACTCCATACATAAAACATCTTGCTTGGAAGTACTCACCAGAAACCTAGTCAAACACCTGAGACCTTTCAAACAGAACATGCTACACTTAATACAGCACCCAATACACATAAAAACACAACTACCAGTGCCTCACCAAATAAACCCCTAAGGCAAAGCACATCTAAACCAAATGTTTT
The DNA here is from genome assembly GCF_019279795.1 of Protopterus annectens. Taxonomy (NCBI): domain Eukaryota; kingdom Metazoa; phylum Chordata; order Ceratodontiformes; family Protopteridae; genus Protopterus; species Protopterus annectens. Next base: position 545,625,980 of record NC_056747.1, on the reverse strand, counting down.
AGTCATAGGTTACTGCATTTTGAGAGACACAGATGTCCCACTCACCAGGCTGGACAAGGAGAAGGTTGCAATCAGCTGTCTGTCAGATGCCAGGAAACGTCAGATCACACATGCACTCAATTCTCTCAACAACAAGTACTGTTATGACTACGTTATAGTTCATGTTGGTGTGAATGACTTGAGATTTACCTCAGTGGACTATATGAAGAGAGACATGATTGAGATCTATGAATTTGTGTCCCAGTAAAGTATGTCCCTAGCTTTGAGCAGTGTTCTATCCTCACCTAGGATTATACCGCAATATAAACCAAAAATGTTTGACTTCAACAATTGACTTAGTTCCTGGTTTCATTCTAAGGGGATCCAGTTCCTGTCAGCCTTTGATGACATGGTTAATAGCCCACTCTGCTTTGCCAGAGATGGTCTTCACCTGTCACCTTTAGGTTTTCGGTTACTGGCTAAGGCACTTGCCTCCCTATAGTGCCTTTTTAGGCAAGGTCTCAAGACAAAACTTTTGACATGAAAATATCCTTCACAAATAAATTAAAGGTTGTCCTGCTAAACGCCAGGAGTGTAAATCAGAAACTGAACTCTCTAGAAGCACTCCTTTCCCTGGAGGATGTTGACACCACAGAAAATTGGTTCAGGGCCGCAGAGAGTACCCTGGCCTTGCAAGGCTACAATGCCTTCCACACTTTCAGAATGCAAAATGAATGCGAGAGCCAAAGGAGGAGGAGTATGTATCTTCATCAAAGATAAATACACCTCAAGACTGGTTAGACAGGAAAATTGCATGGAGTTGCTCCAAGTTCAACTAACTGTGGGTAAGACCCCGCTTCAAGTTATTGTTAGCTATAGTCCTCCTTCAGTGAACCAAGATACCCACTCTGTTTATTTGAACCTACTTGAGTCAGTCAAATTACAACCAATGGGACAATTTAACTATCGTTCCATTGACTGGGAAACTTATACGGGTACCAACATGCTCGCACAAAGGTTCTTGGACTTTAACACTAACGCCCTGGAACAAGTAGTATGCAACCCCACAAGGGGCTCAAATATTCTTGGCCTGGTCCTCACCAACATGGGTGACTGTTGCACCACCACACATGTAGGACCCTCACTGGTTAAATCTGGTCACAAATCAGTCACATTTGAAGTAGTTATAACATTGGAACCCCTCTTGGGTAAAGTCAGGCTAAAAAATTACATCAAAGCTTATTGTACCCTCCTAAGGGATGGCATAAATAATTTCCATGCTCCTGTTTCCACAGATGGCATTGACAACTGTATTAAGGTACACAGTGCCCTGTACAAACACTTACACAAATGTATTGACACAGCTGTACCTGACAGGATCAAAACAAGATCCTCAAGAAAAAAAAAGCCGCCCTGGTGGACATCTAGCTGTAATAAGTTATACAACAAACAGAAGACATTGCTGTCTAAGAATAAAAAAGAGAGGCCCCAGCACTGGACGAACACCCTCCTCTGCTAGAACAAACACATAAGAGAACCTGTAAAATCCTCTAAGAGCAACATCGAAATAAATTTAGCAACCATAGCTAAGGATAACCATAAGGCATTCTTCAGCTATATCTGTAACCTAAAAGGTAGGACCCACATGTGTGCTGAACTAGCTGTGGATTGCATTAGACACACTGATCCTGCGAAAATAGCTAACCAATTAGCTTACAAGTTTGGCGAAAAGTTCACCACCCCATCCCCTCCAAGCATTTCACAAAGCATTCCCTCTACGTCTCCCCCACCTTGTATCACCAAAGAGCAAGTTATTTATGCTGTCTCCAAGGCCAGAAACAGCCACTGTGGGATCGGATGACATTCCAGGTTGTGTTTTAAATGGTCTAAAACAAAAGTTAGCAACTCCAATAGGTACTCTTTTCAACCATAGCCTGAGTACTGGTTCTGTCTCTACTGAATGGAAAACAGAAACTGTCATCCTCCTTCATAAAAGGGGTACAGCAACAGACCCTGAGAACTACAGACCCATAAGCTTAACCAGCCATGGAACGAACCATCATGGACCTTATAAATAAGGATATAGGTGATCTCTAAACCCTTGATCCAACACAGTTGTGTTTTGTCAAAGGCAGGTCATGCCTGTTAAACCTGGTGGACTTCTTTGAAAACATCACCAGAGCCATAGACGAAGGAAAATCTGTGCATACAGCCTACCTTGACTTAGTCAAGGCCTTCAACACAATTCCACATTTGGGCATCATTGATAAACTCTCCCATTTGAATATCAACTGTTTTGCCATCAGGTAGGTTGCTAACTGGCTCACCAACTGATTACACTCGGTCAAAGTTTGGGACTTTACCTCAGCCAGCAGACCTGTCACCAGTGGGGCTCCACAAGGGTCAGCATTGGGCCACCTATTGTTTGGAATATACTTCTCAGAAGTTCAAGCCAAAACAGAGGTGCTGTGGATGACTAAGTTTGCTGACAACTGCAAATTAGATTCAATCACTGAATCCCCAAACAATGTCAATATACTTCAAGAGGGACTTACACAAACCAGTGATTGGTGCCAAAGCCCATGAACTCAAACTCGGTGCCAAAAATGCATTATCATCCCCTTCAGTAAAAATTATATTCATGCAGACTATCATTTAAATAATAATACCCGAAGTAACAGCTCAGTAGTGAGAGACTTGGGAACACATGTTGACTGTAGCCTAAAGCACCATGTGTATACTATGGTAAGGAAGGCATTCTACATTGCACACCTCATTAACAAAGGTATTGCATCAAGAGCAGAAGAGGTCATAACACCCCTGTACTCAACCCTCATCAGGCTAGTAATTGAGTACAATACTCCCTTTGGTATGTACCTTACCAAGCACCTGCAGCAACTTGAGAGACCTCAGAGATTTCTAACCAAGAAAATTCCAGGGTCTCCAGCACATGTCATACATTGCCAGACTGAAGTCACTGTCACTGTACTCAGTAGTGTATGGTCTACTTGGAGGAGACTTGTGCCTGGCCTACAGAGCAGTCTCAGATCTAAACAAAATGAAAATGCTGCACATCCACAACTCAAATGGGGCAAGGGTGACCTGCTTCAGGGACCATAACCCGGCCTGCAACATAAATAGGACCTACTGGAGAGAGATATATCTCTCAGAGGTTCCCACTCCTCTGGAATAGGCTATCATTTCACATCAAATAAAAGCGCCTCCATGACCCTGTTTAAGCGTAGCCTAAATGACTGGATGGGAAACTATAAATTCCTGCTGGGAATTTCACCTATGACCTTCCTCGATATGGGCAGTCATTGCTAACTAAGATCTCAGATTTAGGCAAGATCCTTTATATTGGATTTCTCTAGTATTATATTGGATACACATAGCTAGGCTCATAAAGACCTTTGAGTCAATAGCCCAGTAACTACCTATGAACTTATAAAACAGTGAAAATAGAAAGAACTTAGAGTGAATGCAGAGATCGCAAGAGCTCTTAAACATCCCTGTCCTATAGTCATGAAATTCAATTCCTACCAGCAAACAAAAAAAAAAAATCAAAATTATTGTCCACAGTGGGCTCAACTAAAATATATGTTAATCGTGATTATTTTCTACAAACGAAAGACAACAGAAATGCTTTCATTACTGCAATACTTTTGGCCTGATAGGTGATATTGAAATTCAAGCTGTTGAACCCAGCTGTCTGTGGAGTTCCCTATCCTACAGGTGTTAAGACATATATGGATCCTGATAGTAATACTGCACAGGAAAATCTTGGGGAAAGAAAAGAGGAAAAGGTCAAAATGGATGGAGTAGAGTGGGATATAATGGCCAAATGTAGGAATTCCACTGGCCAAAAAACTTTCCGATGTTCCAGAGAAAGTTAGTTGAAAAAGAGAAACAAGGCATTTTCAAAGCAGATTTTAGATTGAATGAAATCTGTGCAGCAGGAAGACAAAGATGGAGAAAAACTTTTATTCAGTATGAATAAACGCAAGGCTATGAATTTGCTTTGATCTATATTGAACGGAGTACTTGAGCAATAAGGGACTGGTCACCTTTCACCACTATGTAAATGGGCTAGTGGAAAGACATTTTGATTGCCAGGACTTTATGTTGCTAACACAGTAAGTAAATTCTTTATTAACCTTGACCTTTCAAAAGTAAGGAGAAAGCTGTGAAAAAGCATTTCATTGTTGCTTGGAGATACATGGTTGCAGTAGACTGCATCCTTACCCTACATAGGTTTTACTTGACAAATACTTTACCTGATGCACAAGTGCAGCATGCATATGAAGTGCTAGTACAGGTATGGCTGGGCAGATGGGTGAGTTAAAGAAGGCAACTTATTGGTCATGAGGGCAGGCTCAATGGAAGGTCAGTATTTACTCCAGTAGGAGGAGCTTAAAGGAAATAAAATCAGTAAGTCTAAACAACCTCCAAGACTGTTTGCAGGATTATAGTCTTCTAGCCTGCATTTTAAAAGTAACAGCAATGGAGTACACAAGTAACAAAGAAATGTTGGAGGAGTGGGGGAAAAAGAGACAAACAAAAATTCTTTTGGATTCTCCCCAACATGGCCCAAACGATATGTTTTAATACAAGATTGAAGGAGGTTCTCCTTTTTATTATTCAAATTTTGAGGCACACACCACTGTGCTGCATATCCGCTGTCTTGCAGGAATAAATAAATAGTATCTTTTGTCATTACAGAAACTGAGTAAAGTTGTGATTCAAGACGGATGAAGTAGCAATGGAATATAGATCAAGCTTATATCTTAAACTCTGGTAAAACATTAAAAAGGGAATGACAAGGTGGGTTGCAGGGCAAGGAGTACGGATTTTAGGGTATGAAAGAAAGGAAAATAGTGTCCTGAAGATTTCCAAAGTTCCAAGTTGCACATAGTTGTAGGAAAACATATTTTTGTGGGGAGTAGGGTCATAGGTATTTTGGTTAAATGTGAAGTAAGGGATTTTATGCCACTGCCAGTTTGAATGTTGTTGTCTTTCGGCTTTTCCTGGTTAGGGGTCGCCACAGCGGAACTCCGGTCCGCTAATGATTGGAAGTAGATTTTCACGAACGCCGAGGTGCCAGCTCGACGTTCAACCTTCAACGAAGGTATGCCCATTTATGCATGTCTTTCGAATGCCCACCCAACTGTGGGGAGGACATGAAGACTCCACACAGAAGGCACTCCCCGCACTCCAGCTGAGAATCGAACGGGAGAACCTCTTGCTGTGAGGTAACAATGCTACCACTGCACCACCGCGGCAGTATGCAAAATAAAGTTAGGGTAAGCAGGAGGACTAAAATTTTGGATGAGGAAAACAACCACAAGAAATAAAGGAAGAAAATACCTAATCCATAGAAACAAGGAACATGAACATACTAACATGGAACATTAATTGTCTAATTGGGGGCAGGAAAAAAGGGAGAGTTCAGGCTTACTTGCATAAGGATTCACAAGTAAGTATGATGCAGGATGCACACCTTAATGACCAGGAGCATGAGAATTTTATTAAAGAAACTTGAAGGCAAGGATATCTTGCAGGACTTAATGAAGAAAGGCACAGAGCCATAGTATTACTTATAAGGAGAAATAGTAAATGCCAAATAGAATATCTGCTTGAGGACAAAGAAGGGAGATTAATTTGGATTAAAGGTATTTGGAATGGGGAGAGTGTTATGATGTGTTCTATATATCTACCTTCAAGAACTAACACCCATGAAATAAAGGACATATTAGACATGATTTCAGCATTTCAGCAAGGCATATTGAAATTAAAAGGGAGACTAAAATTTAGTTACAGAGTTTTGGAATGTAACTGGAGAGCCGAGGGCATGGAGAGTGTAGAAGGAAGAAAGATTTTTGTAGAAATATGTTCAGATTTTCATCTTTGTAGCTGCATGTCTGATGGTAAATAAAGAAATGAATTTTACATATTACTCTTGTAGATTCAACAACTAAGCTATATTGGATAGATGCTGCATAAAAAAGAACATAGGGAACTGGTGAAGGCACTGAGAACACATCTGGATCACATCAATTAACAAAAATAAGGAATACAAGCAGCATCACTGGCATTTTCCCCACATACTTCATCAAAAGGGAACATTTTAGAGAATGAGTCGACAGACTGATGGAGGGAGAATTAGGAAAAAAGTATGCAAGAAGGCTGGAGATCGGCATGAAACATGGAGATATGTGCAAGGAGAGAGAGTGAAAATACTAACTTCAGAGAAAGCTCAAATTATCTGGAGGAATATGGGGAAAGATTTAAAGAGGCAGAAAAAGGGGTAAAGAGCTTAAAGATGAAAAAAGAGGGTTAGTTGCTAATCACTATATGGAAATATGGATAAGAGCAAAATGGCAAATGGAGGATTATATGGCTAGTATTAGCAAAAGCAGGGCTACATCCCTGAAACTGAAATACTTTCAAAACAGCCTAAAGTGTATGAAAATACTGGCTATGAGACTAAGGGAAAGGAAGGTAGAGTCTTTAATTGCTACTCTCATAGATCCAGACTCAGAGACGAGTAATATGAAAATATTTAAGATAATTTATATGGATCTATATACTACAAATGAGAAGATGGAAGCCAAACCTACAGGAGTTAGTGAATATTTACAAGCCCTAAGTTAACTGAAGAAGAAGGAGGAGGAGGAATTGAATGGTTAGCCCCTAACACCAACTTAGAAATTAAGCAAGCATTTGAAATTAGAAAATATTCCTGGCCTTGATGGGCTCCCAGTAGAACTGTGGATAAGGTCTGAAAATGAAATTACAAAGATATGGAGGGACTTATTCAATACGATCCTACAATGGGAGGAAACACTGAGATCTTGGAAAGACACAGATGGTGGTAATACCAAAATAAGGTAAAGATCTGATTCACCCAGGGTCCTATAGGCCAATTTCAATACTTAATCATGAATATAAGGTTTTCAACATGATTTTAGTAAAGCAATTAACCAAGGTAGTAGTGAAACTGATAGACATGGATCAGTGCAAATTTGTGGAGGGGAGAAAGACATTTGGCAACATTATTAAAACTTTATTGATACAAATAGATACTAAAATGTTAGGCAGACAGCTAGTATTAATGCAACTTGATGCCAAAAAGGCTTTTGGTATAGTGAGCTTGAAGACTTTTAGTAAGCACCTTTTAATCATTTAATTTTACAGAAAAATGGATGACCATAATTGTAAAATTATCTGCTGGTTCAAATGCCAAAATTAATTTAAATGGGGTCCTTATAGAAAGACTATTTTTGACTAGGGGAGCAAGACAAGGTTGCCCACTCTCTTCTATTCTTCTCACTGTGTTCATAGAATATTTGGCTACAGAAATATGAGAAACATATTTATCTGGTTATCACAGGGAAGGGAAAAAAGAAAAGCACTATTTGCTGATGATATTATTACCTGTCTTATACACCCAGAGGTGTAGATACCAGCACTCTTGTCTATCATAGCTAAATATAAAGAGATGTCAGGCTTTAAGGTAAATGTTAGAAAAATAAATTAATACTTGAGACACCACATAGAGGGAAGAATAAAGATATAAGAAAATCGCATCATATTACATGTATGATAGTAAATCTATTGGAGAATGTTTAATGCATAATTGGTGCGTTTTTATAATGGATAACACTCTTTATACAAAGATGGAGGGGGAAAATGATGGTGTATAGAAGAAAGAGCTTGTTCAAGGATTGTAAAGAAAGGAATAAAATAGCTGATCGGCCCAGGAGCCAAAAGAAATGAGGGATGTATAAATCCGGTTTCTGCTTACAATGCCAACATATAAAAAAAATGATAATTTTAAATTGAACAACATGACTTTTAACATTACTAATTTTTATAATTGTGATACATCACAAGTGGTGTTATTTGGCTATGTGTGATCAATGTCCTGCCTACTATGTAGGAAAAACTAGCAGAAAATTAAAAGCTTAGAATGTATGAACATTTGTTGGCTATTA